>NW_010967249.1:20160-31980 GCF_000463585.1 Tarenaya hassleriana
TTCCTCCACCACCTAAGGTACCTCCAATCCCTTTTCCCTCTCGTTTGAAAAAGTTCAATGAAGAAAGCCAGTTTGGAAAGTTTGCGGAGATGCTGAAAAAGATGGAGATTACGATGTCATTCCATGAAGCGATTCTCCAAATGCCTTCCTATGCAAAGTTTCTAAAGGATATTTTGACTAAGAAGCGAGTGGTAGAAAAGGAAACGGTGGCCTTAAGCACTGAAATCAGTGCCGCCATTACAAGACACGAGCTCCCTCCGAAGATGTCGGATCCGGTAAGCTTCTCCATACCTTGCAAGTTGGGCAACATTGAGATAGATCGAGCTCTATGCGATCTGGGAGCGAGTGTAAGTCTTATGCCTTTGTCGATCTACAAGAAGCTGAATATAGGGGAATTGAAACCAACAAGAATGGCTCTACAGTTAGCGGATCGTTCGATCAAGTATCCATCGGGGATAGTGGAAGATGTACCCCTGAAGATTGGTGGATTTTGCGTTCCGGTTGATTTCGTGGTATTGGATATGGATGAAGACTCCAAAGTTCCGATTATTCTTGGTCGACCCTTTCTAAGTACCGCAGACGCCATAGTTCATGTTAGAGCGGGAAGGTTGACAATGAAAATCGGAGATGAAACTGTGGAATTCACTCTCGATCAGAATCTTCGACAACCCTCCACCAATGATACAGTATGCTTCGTGGATGTCTTGGAAGCAATGGTCGAAGAAGTAATGAAAGAATTCCGAGAGATCGATCCATTGGAAATATCACTAATGGCAACAAATGAAAGTTTGTATAGCATTGGGAGGAGATTGAGGTGATCAGAAAGGCTTTGGATAGTGAAATAGAAGAAAGTGACGAGTTACAGAAATTTCAGGCGGCCCTCCCTAAATTTAGGGCAGCCAGCTTGAAAATAGAAGAATCAGAAATTTTTACAGAAAATTCAGGCGACCCGCTCACAAAAACGGGCGACCTCTCTACAGTTTCAGTTGGTTCACAGAAATTTCAGGCGGCCCTCCCTAATTTTAGGGCAACCAGTCTGAAAATGGGGCAATCAGGAAGTTTTACAGAAAAAATGGGCGACCCGCTCACACATAAGGGCGAGCGCCCTGTCAGCTCAAGTGAGTCACGCAATTTTCAGGCGGCCCTTCCTCATGGTAGGGCGACCCTCCCATTTTTTCTGAGCAAAAATGGAGAACCAACTCATGAAACACTCGAAGGTAACCACGAAGGCCAAAATCTCGCAGCATACACCCTCAGTGACATACCTCAAGGATCTAAGATGACTCCCTCCACTGATTGGGACCCGGAGCAAGCACCGAAGGTGGAACTAAAGCCCTTACCACAAGGGCTTAGGTATGTCTATCTCGGTTCTAACTCTACATACCCTATCATTGTCAATGACTCTCTGGATGACGTTCAAATGGGAAAGCTGATTGCATTAATCAAGCAATATAGGAACGTTTTAGGGTACACGCTAGAGGATATCAAAGGTCTTAGTCCCTCACTTTGCATGCACCGCATTCATTTAGATGATGAGGCTAAGTCATCCATAGAACACCAGCGTAGACTAAACCCCACCATGAAAGAGGTCGTTAAGAAAGAAGTGTTAAAATTGCTAGATGCGGGTATCATCTACCCGATTTCCGACAGTACATGGGTTAGCCCGATTTAAGTTGTACCTAAGAAAGGGGGAATCACAGTCATCACCAATGAGAAAAATGAATTAATACCTACACGGACTGTCACGGGGTGGAGAATGTGCATAGATTATCGCAAATTGAACACAAACACCCGAAAGGATCATTTCCCCCTACCTTTCATAGATCAAATGCTAGAGAGGCTTGCATTGCACTCGCATTTTTGTTTTCTCGATGGGTATTCTCGATTTTTCCAAATTTCTATTCATCCTAGCGATCAAGAGAAGACAACATTCACATGTCCCTATGTTACATTCGCATATAGACGCATGCCTTTTGGATTATGCAATGCACCAGCAACATTTCAAAGATGCATGATGGCAATTTTTTCTGATGTGATTGAAGATATAATGGAGGTGTTCATGGACGACTTCTCCGTCCATGGACCCTCCTTTGATGCGTGTCTAACCAATCTTCATCGAGTGTTAGACACGTGCAACAAGGCAAACTTGGTCCTAAATTGGGAAAAATGTCATTTTATGGTGCAAGAAGGCATAGTTTTGGGGCATCGGATTTCAGATAAGGGGATTGAAGTTGACAAAGCAAAGGTGGAAGTCATAGAGAAACTCCCTCCACCAATGAACATCAAAGGCATTCGGAGTTTCTTAGGACATACGGGGTTTTACCGACGATTCATTAAGGATTTCTCAAAGATAGCAAGACCCTTAACCGCACTCCTAGGAAAAGATGTACCCTTTGTGTTTGACGAGAAATGCAACCAAGCATTCAAGACTCTAAAGCAAGCATTAGTGTCGCCACCAATTATTCAACCTCCAGATTGGAACATTCCATTCGAGTTGATGTGCGATGCTAGCGACTTCGCGGTAGGAGGTGTTCTAGGTCAAAAGAAAGACGGAAAACACCATGCGGTGTACTATGCGAGTAGGACACTCGATGATGCTCAAATGAACTATTCCACCACGGAGAAAGAGCTTTTAGCGGTGGTGTTTGCCTTTGAGAAATTCAGATCATATTTGGTGGGCTCGAAAGTCATTGTTTATACGGATCACGCAGCTTTGCGATATCTTCTTACAAAGAAGGATGCCAAACCGAGATTGATCCGATGGATACTGCTGCTACAAGAATTCGACGTAGAGATTCGAGAACGGAGAGGGACAGAAAACACAGTGGCCGATTTCCTATCAAGACTAGAAGTACCCGAAAGGTTGCCCATCGATGACTCACTGCGAGAGGAACAAGTTCTAGCTTTGGAGGTTAGTTCCGATACCCCTTGGTACGCAGATTTTATCAATTATTTGGTTGCCAAGGTGATTCCCCCGGAGTTGAGCTACAGCGGAAAGAAAAAGTTTCTTCATGATGTTCGGGAATACTTTTGGGATGAACCTTTCCTCTTCAAACGGGGAAAAGATGGATTGTACAGAAGATGCATACCCGAAGAGGAGGTACGACAAGTGATTCACCATTGCCACGCATCGGATTATGCAGGCCATTTCGCATCGGCCAAGATAGCTGCAAAGATTTTGCAAGCGGGTTTCTATTGGCCAACCTTATTCAAGGATGTGCACCGGTTTGTGAGTTCTTGCAACGCGTGCCAAAGGACAGGGAATATTTCACGCCGAAATGAGATGCTGCAACATTACATACTTGAAGTAGAGCCGTTTGATGTGTGGGGCATTGATTTCATGGGACCGTTTCCCTCATCTTGCGGGAACTTATATATCCTTGTGGTTGTGGACTACGTGATGAAATGGGTTGAGGTATTAGCAAGTCCGAAGAACGACTCTAGCACTGTGACAAGGATGTTCAAACGGACAATATTTCCAAGATTTGGGGTGCCAAGAGTAGTGATAAGCGATGGGGGTGCACACTTTGTTAATAGGATAATCCAAACCCTTTTGACAAAGTATGGTGTCCACCATAGGATTGCCACCGCTTATCATCCGCAAACGAGTGGACAAGTGGAAGTATCAAACAGACAAATCAAGTCTATACTTGAGAAGACGGTTGCTAAGTCAAGAAAGGATTGGTCATTGAAGCTAGAGGATGTGGTTTGGGTATACAGGACTACCTTCAAGACCCCGATTGGAATGACCCCCTTTCAGCTTGTGTATGGCAAAGCGTGTCACTTACCCGTAGAATTGGAACACAAGGCTTACTAGGCCATCAAGGCCTTGAACTACGATTGGAAGACGGCAGCGGAGAAACGGGTTCTAGAGCTACACCATTTAGAGGAAATTCGGCTAGATGCTTACGAGAATGCAAGGATTTATAAGGAGAGAGCAAAAAAATGGCATGACAGACATATCCTCCACCGCACTTTCAAGGAGGATGATCAAGTCCTACTTTTCAACTCGCGGTTGCGCCTCTTTCCAGGTAAGTTAAAATCTCGTTGGTCTGGTCCTTTTAAAGTTAAGAGGGTTACTACTCATAGTGTTATCGAGCTCGATGATGGAAAGGGAAGTTCTTTCTTGGTTAATGCTCAGAGAGTTAAACTGTACAACCCAGGAAATGAACTCGGACCGAGAGGCACCTTAGCCCTCGTGACTCCATTTCACGAGTAAAAAGTGGTCTGGTCTAGCTGAGACCGAAAAACAGCGCTCTCGGGGGCATCCCGAGGTTGTAAATACCTTTTTCCGTTTTAGATATAAAAAAATTCAAAAACCCCCAACATTTTGACCCTTTTTGTCTACCCCAACTCTTTCTTAGAAGAACTAGGCGAACCCTTCTGTTTTTCTCTAGCGATCGCTCAATTTTGGAAAATTTTGTGAATCAGTTCATTTCCGAGCTACCAGCTCTCATTTTCGGGCTACCCTCCTGATATTTCTGAGCAAAATGACAAGTTTTCAAAATTTAGGGCGCCCTCTCTACATTTTAGAGCGACCGCCTTTTGCGAAAAAAAAACACAAACGAGCTACCGCTCGTGACTTGAGGGCGACCGCCCTATTGCGATTCTAGGGTTTCATCTCTTTTATCCCCAAATTCGAACCCTATTCTCTCTCAACTTCAGAAACCAACAAAAAAAGGAGAGAAGGAGGGAGAACTTACCACGATTCCCGCCGCAGCTCTTCGCCGTCGCCGGCCCTTGCTTCCGCCGGTGCTCAACCGTCACCGCTGAAACTTTTCTCTGTCGCCGGCCCAGCCTTCGCCGGTGCTCCTCCCTCTCTTCCTTTTCCTCTCTCTTCTCTCTTCCTCTCTTCAATGGCTGCAAGGTAAACTCCTCTCTTCCCCATCTCCTACATTCATCATTGCCATGAAGATTCTTAGGAGATTTTCGAGTTTTTCATGTCCCATTTGCCCGAAATTGCTGCTATTGAAACCCTAAGTGCTTATTCCAAGCTCGAATCTCGAAATTTTTGGGGATTTGTACCTCCATTGTCGAGTACGGTTTCTCAGAAAAAAACGGGCGCCCTACTCACATTTTAGGGCGACCCTCCCATTTTTTCTGAGCAATCACCAACCCGAAAATTTGCTTACCATTTTCGTTGTTCCAATCTCTCATCACTCGCAGACTACCAAACAAGGGCTCTCTCAACCAGAAGAGACCGCGACCAGCACCAGCGAAAGGAACCTCGACACCTTCCTCCTCGAAACAGCCCGCTCCTTCTAAGCCCAATGAACCAATTTTTATCACCAAGAGAGCACTACGTGATGGCACGATAACCGCAATTACTGAGGTCAGTGCCGAAATTATGGTGGGTCGTCAACCGTAGCTGAAAAACAATAAGAGAGACGAAGCATCCCCGAACATAAAGCGCCTCCGTCCCATCCCTTTCAAGGATAGCAAATTCTTATGCGATGCGACGATTCGGAAGCTCGGGATAGAGGAAGGTGTTAACTACATCTTTGATAAGTTGGGATGGTCCAAGTGGGTGCGAGAAGCAAATTCGAACATTCCGAATGTTGCGTTGGAAATGTTGGCTACCTACCATTGTTACTTGCCGGAGGATGGGACACTTGATGAGGCGTACATGGAATTCCGTCTAAACAACAAATGGGTGAGACTCTCCATGGGTCAAGTAGCCGACATTTCCAACGCAACATCTCGGGAAAGGTACACAAGTGCAAAAGAACTTCTGGCGAAAGATTGCCATGGGTGAATACACAAGTGCAAAATCTCGGGCCTCCAACATACAACATCCGGTCATTCGCTACGCCTATCAAGTCATAGCAAGTACCATCCTTGCACGAGACGAACCGGGAAAGGTACACAAGCTGGAATTCGCTTATCTTCATGAAGCACTATTGGAATTCCACAATGGAATGAGTTTAGAAGGGTGTGCAAGGAAGGGATGGTCTGACCTTGATCTCGTGGCAAGATTCACCTACTATCTCGGTATCCTGTCAAGGACGACCGCAAAGAAGATTACCATCCATATTGGTGGGATGCAGACAAAGATTGCAAGAAGAGTAGACGTAGAGATGACTCTATATGCACCTGAAGAGGAAGAATGGGAAGCTAAGCTGAACACTGCGGCGCTGAAGCAGAGGTTGCACCTAAGTAAGACTGGTCGTTCTTGGGCATTCATCGGATCAGACGGACTGAAGCGACAATTGCGCCTCCCTTGTACGAGGATTTCGCCGCTTAGTGCAGATACCCTGCACCTGGAGTACCTTGACCTACAACCAAGTCAACTGCAAGGAGGTTCAGGTGGATCCGGGTTCAATGATCTCAGGATGGACACCATTCTCCAGCGTATGGAGGCTCTCACCACCCAAACAGAGAACCTGGGCACTAAAATGGCATCACTCGAGGAGTATATTCAAGAGCAACTCTCCAGCATTGAGACCAATCTCCTGGACTCCATTGAACGCTCTCAGCGGAGCATGCTGCAAGAAATCCGAGAAATGCTAGACGCCCAGAATGAGAATGATTCTGAGAACGATGAAGCAGATGATGACGCCGCAAATGCTACCGACTTCGAGATGGCTGATCAGGAGGATGACTGATAGATGAGGGAACATTTCTCACTTTTATGATTTTCGTGGATCGACTTTGCCCACTTTGTTACGTGGAAGTTTTAATGTTTTAAGGATGTTTTTTGTTGGATAATTTTGTGATCTCATTTGGGCATTCGCACTTTTATCAGGATATGTTCGATTTTGGCCCGGGCTAAAACACAGAAAAAAAAGGCGGACCGCCTGTTTTATCCAAGCGGCCGCCCATTTTTGAGCTCCATCGATTTCAAAACAAAAATCTGTCAAAAACGGGCGCCCTCCCTCATTTTAAGGCGGCCCTCCCGTTTTTTCTGAGTTTCACCAACTCAGAATACATCTCATCCCTTCCTGACTCTCATTTGCGCTAACATTACACCCCTAGCATTGCATTTGTATTTTTCTTTTTGCATTTCATAGGGCTCTTGCAAGACGCTCAAAGGATGAGAAGCTCTCCATGGATGGGTTCTACACTCCAATCAGGTTCCACATCTAAAACCCTTTCCTTTTCTTCTTCCGTTTGACATCGACTTGACACCGAGGACGGTGCCTGAATCAAGTCTGGGGGGAGACACACTAACAAAGTTTTGAGCCTTGTGAGCATTACATATTTGCATTTAAAAAAAAAAAATTGTGTGCATCTTCATCATAGATCCGAATAGAGTTACGTGCATTTGTATATTGAGTCTCACGATAGATCTCTAATTAGGTTGCATATTGCATAAGTTCATATAGATATAGACATGCATACACACATTTGCATAAGAGGTTGGTCAAATGATGATGTGGGGGGAGTAGAGCGAGGCTGTTTTGAAAGGTTTGAGAAACCGGACTTGGAATCCCCTTAGTAGCTGAATGGATTGTCGTGTGAAGCAGAAATAGTCAATCTAGTCCTAGAACGAGCGATTGTTATGTGGGATGATTTACCTCCTAAGGTCTAGGCGGATTAGAAGCTACGAACCAAGCGCAAACGTCTCCCCAAGAACCATTCTTCTATCTCTAAGTTTAGCAAGCCCGTAGCATACAAGAAAGCCCGAATAAATAGAGTAGCATCCCGACACTCCGCTGTCATTAGCTCGTTAATGAAAATCATTCGAGGACATGAGTGCATTAGAAACCGATGGCTCGGGTCTAAGTTGTGGGGCGAATATACCAAAAAGGTATGTCACTCGCCAACTTCAACGTCCTAGAAGCCCGGGATGTTTCAAAAAAAAAGAGAGAAAGAAAAAAAAAAGAAAAGAAGAAACAAAATGAATAAAGAATGAAGAATAGGGCGAGGTAGAATCACAAAAATATGGGCTAGATCATGCATAGAGATTATATAGGATGTGTTTGAGAGACATGCTCGGCAAGATGCGTATAATCTACCTTAGATCACGGGGGGCGAAAGAAGTTCCATTAGTAGTCGTTTGTTTGAATGCTAGAGGGTTAGAGTACGCTAAACTCGATTCCATTCACGGTGACTTTTACCCGGATAGACAAGCCAACCTTAGATCCCATTCAAGTTTGATCATAACCTCTCAGGCCTTAGACATTTTCACGATCATGTGTTTCGTTCGAGGACGAACAAACGTTCAAGTCTGGGGGAATTTGATCACACCATCTTTACTTGAGAATTTTATGAGTGGATTGGGATCTTTATCATCGAACTCACATGCATATGAGTCGTCTAGGGGTAGAGTAGGTCCTTGTTTTGTCCAATTCAGGATCAGGTGGTGCAGTGAAGTCTCCGGGAGAAAACAACGGAAAAATCGGAAGAAAACGCGGAATGTGGAACAAGAGCAAAAACGGGCTACCGCCCTAGAAAGAGATCTGGCCGCCCTAAAGTGATAGAAGCCTCGAGATTTAACAGAAAATTCAGGAGGGCCGCCCATAAGTTCTGCCGACCGCCCGAAAATGTGAAGCATATTCGGGCTCCCGCCCTGAAACACAAAGAGACCGCCCATTTCTGTCTGACGAAATTCATTTGTTGTTTTGGGTCATTTCCAAGCCCATTTGTGAGAAAGAAGAAAGCCCTAGGGTTTGCTGAACAAAAGAGGAAAGAGAGAGAGAAAAAAAAGGGATCTTTTGGCCATTTTGAAAGGGGAGAAACTACTTTGGGGGAAAACTTGGAGCTTGGGAGACTTGGAGAAGAAGAGAAGTGATCATCACCATTGAAGACCAATCTAAGCATTCCTTTCTCTTCTCTATCATGTTCTCTTTTGTTTCTTCTTGTTTTCTTCCTTTGAGTATGGAGTAGAACCCTAGTTGTGGGGGAGGGGTCCCCCTTTTGTGTATGGATGTTGGGTTTTCAATCTATGGTACTCTTTTAGTTGTTTCTATTGGTTTGATGTCTTATCCTTCATGCTTTTGATCTTGGCAAAACCTTGATTGAATGATCTTAGAACAACATTGATCATAGACATATGGGAATGGTGTTTTGACCTAGACATCAAATGAACAAAGCATTCACATTGAGAGATGGTTTGACTTGTTTAGGGTTTATGATAGGGGTTGTTAATGCATCTAGGAGTCTTTTAGATCATTGAGAGATGGGTAGTTGATTTTCTAGGTAGTAGATCTAAGCTTGAGAGAGAAAGATCTTATACAAAGAGCCTTGAAATCCCCAATTAGAAATGATGATCATGAGTGCCATCACATTTTGAACATCCATACCCGTGAAAGGGACCCCGAACCCACAACATTCGTGTCCAATCGTTTTCATCACACAAGTTTCGTTTGCTCATTTGACCCTCATTTCATATTTACATTTTCACAAACACCTTGCAATCAATATTTTCCATCACCTTTGATCTAGTTTAAGAATGGATTAACACAACCTAGTCCTCGTGATCGACCCCGGTACTACAACTACCGTATACTTGCGGATAGTGGTACGAATCGGGTTACAAATTTAGAACTCGGTGCGTGCGCATCATTATTCAACGATCATTCCACTCAGGTGATCTTGTCCTTCTTTTCAACTCTCGTTCGCGATTGTTTCTAGGTAAGCTGAAGTCCAAGTGGTCCGACCCATTCAAGATCCACCGAGTTTACGACCACGGCGCAATCGAGCTGCACAACGGCACGGGTGAGACATTCAAGATAAATACACAGCGTCTGAAGCTGTATAACCCGGCTAATCCTGTAGGAGAGAGAGGCGTTCTTCCTCTCGAGTTGCCACCACCAGCATGAGCTCACATACGGTCTAGCTAACGACCATAAAGAAGCGCTTCTCGGGAGGCAACCCGAGGTCTCTGTTAGTTTTAGGTTTTTCTTTTTGGATTTTTAGATTCTTTGCATTAGACATGAGGTTTTGGATTTGGGAGTCCACGCGGTGTTTTCCCTCGTGCATAGGACTGCATAGTGTGATTTGCAGTCATTCGGAGCAGAATGGAAACAAAAACACGAAGTCACAGAGAATGAAACTGGACCGATTCCATATGGAATCAGACCGGTTCCAGTGTCTGCACCCGAGACCTTGAGAGTTGAAACGACGCGAAGGATAAGGAGTGCAACGTCCACACTGATACACAAGATATGCATACCAGCTTCCGAGAGACGACGATTGGATAGGTTCCAACCATAGAGTGTGTGAGAGCTCTTGCGTTTCACGTGAGTTAACTTCGTTGCGAGCGAACGAATTTCGCAGAGCTAAGTTTCCCTATACCTCTTATTGGTTCTTTTCATATGTTGTCTTCGATTCCACTTTTCTTGGAGAGAGTGTACACCGTGGACGGTGTATGATTCAAGTCTGGAGGAGGGGGTAGATAGATCCTTCACACATTCAGCCCTATCTACTTAGGGTTGCATCTAGTTTAGGTGCATTTTATCATGGCATATAGACTTAGAAAATTTTTAGTTTTTTATATCACTTTGCATTAGTTGCATTTACATGTTTTTTTATGGGTGGCAATAAAAATCTCATGGCGAGAATCTAATGGGTTCTAGGTGACAATAAAAATCCCATGGCTAGGTAGATTAGTCTTCGGTAGAAAGATCATAGTAGATCGGTTTGGGTACGATTCACGGGAAGCTAGTATTGGATGGATGTTTAGCTTTTAAGTTTCATGATGATGCTATTTGATGTTTGTCATTCCCTGTTTTGCAGATTTTATTCCTTTGTTCTTTGCTCGAGGACGAGCAAAGGTTTAAGTCTGGGGGGATTTGATAACTCCTATTTTTCTCTATATTTTTATGAGAGTTTGTCTAGGTTTTACAGGATAATCACATGCATTTATAGGCATTCTAGGTGTGTTAGGACACAAAACCCGGTTGTGCTTTAGTTTTGCAGAGCTACAGGTTTCGAAGATGATTGGATGCGAAAAGGAACGTTTTTGGAGCGTTAGAGATAAAGTTCGGATGAGGTACTCATATTTCGAGAACAATAACTTTCTCTACAGAAGTCCAAATGAGACTTGCACTGCATTTCAAGAGCTTCGCGTAGACGCCAAAATCACGCAAATCCGACATCGGAACTGAAAGTTATGAGCAAAATCGTGAAGCCTGAGAAATCTGGCAGAAAGTGAAACTGGTCCGGTTCCAATTGGAACCGACCGGTTCAGGAGGTCCAAGTTCATTTATTTTGGGTCGGTTCAAGTGTCCAGAAGGCCAAAAAACAGAAGGTGGATCAAGTTCGGTTCCATATGGAACCGGACCCGACGGAGAGAAACCCTAATTCGCGATTTTTAGAGTCCTAAAGGGAAAAGGACTCTTAGGAGCCACCCAAGGGTTATAAAAAAGGCCTAGCCACGTCCTAGAACAGAAGAGAGCCTTAGAGAACATTTAGATAGACTTTTGAAGAGCTTTTGGTGAGAGAAGAATAGGAGTTCAGAGGATTTCGAGAAGAAGAAGGAAGATTTGATCGTGAAGACTACACATCTACATGAGCTTTTCTATCCCTTCTTTCATCTCTTTTCCTTTGAGCTTTTTATTGTTTTCCATGAACCGTGAGTAGATCCGCGATTGTGGATTAGAGATTCGTTTGTGTTTTGGGTATGTTTCAACCCTAACTTGGATTTCGACATTATGCTTGTTTTGGTTTTATCGATTTGCGCTTTATGATAATTGGTGTTTGTTGATCCCTTGATCAATTGCTTTAGATTCTAAACTACATAGAGATATGGGTTTAGTTTCGGATCAAAATCGATAGAATGGATCCTACTATTCACATAGGAATATGGTTTGATAGATCTAGGATTGATGATAGCGTTCTTCATGCATCTAGGGTTAACTTGAATAGATCGTCGAC
>NW_010967249.1:31990-44859 GCF_000463585.1 Tarenaya hassleriana
GAGTTAGTAGATTGGGAGGTGAATTCTCTATTCTTGTTGCTTGATGATTCCCGAATACAAGTACGATGTCGTGATTCTCGCATGCTTAGCATATACCCATACACGCGAATACGGTCCCGACATCCACAGTCATCTTTGTTTGATAGTTTACACTCTTTTATTTGCTTTCTTATTTTAGTTACCATTGATTCCACATATTTCCACCATCACTACCACTTGTTTGCTTTTGATCTATTTTCGATTAGGATTTAGATTTAGCAACCGGCCCTTGTGTTCGACCCCGTGTTACGACGACCTCATACACGCGAATACGGTCCCGACATCCACAGTCATCTTTGTTTGATAGTTTACACTCTTTTATTTGCTTTCTTATTTTAGTTACCATTGATTCCACATATTTCCACCATCACTACCACTTGTTTGCTTTTGATCTATTTTCGATTAGGATTTAGATTTAGCAACCGGCCCTTGTGTTCGACCCCGTGTTACGACGACCTCACTACAAAAAAATCACCGAATTCCAACGGATTTTTCCGTTGGAAATAAATTTCCAACGGATTTTTAACGGTTTTCAACGGCGTTTCAACGGCGTTTTCCGTTAAAATTCCGTTGAAATTTTCAACGGATATCCGTTGGAAATGCCCGTTGGAAATTTTTAACGGAATTTTCAACGTATTCAATTGAAAAATTGGGTTGAAAATTTTCAACGGTATTTCCAACAGATATCCAACAAAAATTTCCAACCATATACATACACATAACAAATATATTATATATATATGAATTTGAATGTGTATATACGTAAATATATATACATATATACGTATATATATATATCGATATGTCTATATTAACAATATACATACACATAACAAATATATTATATATATATATGAATTTAAATATGTATATACGTAAATATAAATATATATATATATATATATAAATATTTATATATACATACATATATATACAATATTTATATGTATATATTTATATATATATATATATATACATGTATTTTATATATTTATACGTATATATATATATACAAATACATATATATTTTGTGTATATATATTTTTATACGTACAAATATAATATGTATATATATATATCAATTTGAATATGTATATACGTAAATATATATATATATACGTATACAAAAATATATTTATATATCGATATGTCTATATTAACCATATACATACACATAACAAATATATATGTATATATGTATATATGTATATATATATGTATATATGTGTGTATGTGTGTATATAAATATTTATATGTATAAACATTTATATATGTATATATATTGTTATATGATATCAGAATTTTAACTTGGAGTAGTTGGATGATGGTCAATTGGAATTCTAGGGTTAAGGAGGATTAAGCTAAAGCAGTGGAAGGATGGGTGACCTACTGGGAAATGAGTTTCAGGATCGGGATCGAGATCGGGATCGGGGTTAGGATCGTTGTCGGGGTCAGGGCTGGGGTCGGGGTCAGGGCTGGGGTGGGGTCGGGTTTGCGGTCGGGGTCGGGGTTGGGGTCGGGTTGGTGGCCGAGGCCGGGGCCGGGGCCGGGTCCGGGGCCGGGGTCGGGATCGAGAATATGTTTTGAATTTTTCGTTGGAAAATTCCAACGGATTGTGGTTGAAAATTTCGTTGGAAAATTCCAACGGATAACGAAATTTTCCAACGGATTGCGGTTGGAAATCCGTTGGAAAATTCCAACGGAAAATTTCGTTGAAATTCCGTTGAAAATTCCAACGGTTTTCCAACGGACACCGATTTCCAACGACGAAATGTCAATGGATTTATCCGTTGGAAATCCGTTGGAAACATTAATTTCCAATGGAAATTTGGCCATTTCCAACGGATTTGCTCGTTGGAAATGACCATTTTTTTTGTAGTGCCTGTATCTTTGCGGTGAGTTGTGAATCGGGTTATAAATTCTAGACTCGGTACATACGTATCAACCATAAAGTCAATTATGACTTTCTTGAAGACTACACATTCAAACCTCTTTATTTGTACTTATTTATGTTTATCTTGCTAAGTTTCATGTATTGTTCTCAAGAAATAGAGATCACTGATGCGCACACACCGAGTCTTATATTTAATATCCGATTCGTACCACTATCCGCAAGTATACGGTAGTTGTAGTACCGTGGTCGAGCACGAGGACTAGGATGTATTAATCTATCTCTAAGCTAGATTAGATGGTCGAGTAAAAATGTGGTTTGTGGGAAGTGTCAGAATATGAGCAAACAAGTAAAATTAACGGGTTGTAATCGATGGTTCGAGGTGTTGTAGGTTCGGGATCCCTCAAGAATTGCATGGACGGGTAGTGATGCTACAATGTCTACGGGTTTATCTTCCAAAAGGGGGTTTCAAGCACTTCTTCTAGAGTTTATCTCTCCCGAGCTTAAACTCACTACCTAGAGAATCGATTCACCCATCTTCCAATGATCTAAATGATCTCTAGATGCATTAATGTACACTATCATGAACCCTAAGAAAGTTAAGCCATCTCCCAATGTGAATAACTCACTCATTTGACATTTGGTTCCAAACATCATTCCCATATCCCTATGTTCAATGTGTTCTATAGTCATATCAATTAGGGTTTCATCCAAATCAATAGCATTAAGCACAAAACATCAAACCCATGGAAGAAAACTCAAACACATCATAGATTAAGCATAGGTGTCCATACAAAAGTGGGGATCCCTCACCCACAACAAAGTCACTACTCCATAACTAGAGGTTCAAAACAGAAAACAAAAGGGGAAAACATAGAAAAGGAGAAGAAATGCTCGAGATGGTATTCAATAGTGATCTCCTCCTTCAAGATGTCTCCCTAGATCTCCAAATCTCTCTTACCTCCTCTCCAAGGTGATTTTCTTCCAAAGTGTCGAGCCCCCCTTTCTCTCTCCTCAAACTCCCCTTTTTATCAAAGTGCCAAACTAGGTTTTCTCCTCAAAAATCAGGCTTTTCCTTTTTGGGCCGGTTTTGATTTCGGCCGGTCGCTCACTTTTTCTTCAGTGTCTCTCATTTTCTCTTCAGGGTCGCCCATTTTCTTCGTGGTGAGCGACCGCTCATCATAACGAGCGACCGCTCGTTCTCCTTTGTAACTTGGAGTGATCGCCTGGTATAACGAGCGACCGCTCGTTCTCTGTAATAGCGAGCGACCGCCTGCTTCTGCGAGCGACTGCCTGATTCTTGACTATCACGACGGGCGACCGCCCATGAAAATAGGCGGGCGCTCATTTTATCTGAGCTCCTCCGTACTTCTCGATTCCGCTCCTTTTCTGTGCCTCATACGCGAATTCCCTCGTCTGATCGTCCTGCAAGGAAAAGGAGAGAAAAATTCCTACCCATGGCCAACTAACATCCTAATATGCCTAGAATGTGAGAAGAATTGTAATGCATGACGTTAGAAAACCGGTGGAAAACCCGTGTGATCAAATCCCCCCAGACTTGAGGTTTGCTTGTCCTCGAGTAAATGTGTGTTATAAAACTATCCAAGGGGTGATAAGATATAGTCGGAGTAGAAACGGGGATTTTGAGTGGATTTGTTGTATGGGTTAAAATCGCTGTGAATGAAATCGGGTTTGGTATACTCTATCTTTTCCAACATTCAAGCGAAAGCTTATCAATGGGATTTTCATTGCTTCCTGCGATCTAAAATGAAGTGATTCCTACTTGTCGAGCATGTCTCCTAAACACATCCCAAATGAGATCTCCAAAGGTCACTTAGCCTATAACTTCATTGTTTTTCCTTGCTCCCATATCTTTCCTTTTTATTCGTGTTTTTGTGTTATTTTTCTTTTTTATTTTTTTCCTTTTTTTCATATGATGCAATCTTCGGCTTCTAGGACGTTAGAATTTGACAAGATCACTCTTTTCTATTTTTTTTTAATTTTTCTTTCTGTCCTTGTCCCAAAACATAGATCCGAGCCTTCGTTTTCGATGCACTCATGTCCCCGAATGATTTTCATTAACGAGTTGATGACAGAGGAGTGTCGGGATACATCATATTTTCTAGGGCTTGTTGCTTCCTATAGGCTTCCTAACTTAGAGGTCAAAGGGCGGTTGTTAGGGAGACGTTTCGCGCTTGGTTCGTAGCCTCTACTCCACCTAGACTTTAGGAGGCAAAATCATCCCACATGACATTCATTCACTCTAGGATTGGATCAACTATTTCTATCTCACTCGACAATCCATTCAATTCTTTAGATGAATCTAAACTTAGCTTTTAAAACATTTCCAAACCAACCCTCACTCTATGTCCCCCACATCGTCATCCGGCCAAACCTTTGAGAGGAAAAATCTTATGCAAATGTATGCATGCATTCCTAGACCTATATGTACATATGCAACCTATTAGTGACAATCCATGCAAGTATATACAAATTGTAAGACTCTTTTTTTTTCCGATGAATATGGAATGCATATTTCTAAGTGCAAATGATGTGAATGATGTGCAGGGCTCATGGGTACGAGGTATGTTAGTGTCACTCCTCCCCCCCCAGACTTGAATCAAACACCGTCCACGGTGTTAATTCTCGGCTTGCGGGGGGGTTCGAATGAAGAAATAAGGAACGAATGGAATGAAAGGAATGAGTGTGTTACCTTTTTCCGCTGGGGTGGTGTTCCATTCCAATTTCTCCTTCGCGGGTGTCGTGAGCCCATGAGACCCATGCAATGTGAGAAAACTACAATGCTATGTGGTGAAGATGCAAAAGGAGGGGTTGAGAGAGAGAACTTATCGGGCCCTTAGCAGGACCCGTGAGAGGAGTCGGTTGAGTCGGCATTCATGTGGTTGTCCTCTTCATCACTATCCGTGCCGAGATCTCTTCCGACAACGAAACCGTATACCTTCTTCTGTCAGTTGGGGCAGCACATAGTATGACATGTTGAAAGATCGGTACATGCCCTCTGTACCCACGAATTTCCATAGTATCTCGCCTTCTTGTTCCTTGGTCAGGCCATTCTCCACAAGATGGATGAAGTTGATCGTATCTTCATGTATGGCGTCGTGTACATATGGCCTGAGGTTGATTCCCACCCTCTCTGCAATCAAAGTGATTATACCTCCAAAACAAATCGAATCAAGGTCGGAAGAGAGTACCGAAATCATGTGGAGGATAACCCTTGAGGCTATGTTAACGACTTCAAGCCGGTTGTGCATCATAAAGTGAAGGGGTTCCATGAGGAGGTTGAGTTCGGTGATTGAAAAGACCCGTGGGTCTTCTAGTGCGAATAATGCTGAGGCCATGAATTGTTGGAGATAGCGCACTGCGGGATGCCGGAACATAAGGGCTTCAAGATGCCATGGTCGGAATGTGCTCGCTGCGATTTGCATCCAGAAAGTTCGAGCTTTGGTGACTGTGATCTTCGGAATCGCCGCTGTTGTACTCATTTGGACGCCCAAAATCTCAACAAGTTGTTCCATCTTGAGATAGAATTGTCGCCCCTCTAGTCGAAATCCGAAGTAGCCCTCCCAAGGGTTGTCATTCTTCGGGATGAAGCATTGGAATGTGCAGGCAAATTCTGTCGTCAATGTTCGGTATGTCCAAGGGTTGGCCCGGAATAGACGGTCCCAGCCCGCAAGTTGAAAAATCCCCTTGATTCTCTCGTAAAATTGTTTCGGTAGGATGCTGTGGTGCATGAACTTTAAAGCCCTGATGCCCCTGTTGTGAACTCGGTTTAAGATGAGAGCTTCCTTGTTGGATCGGGGTTGAAATGGGATCGGTTCCGCAAAGGGCAAGTCAACATTGATGGGGGCCGCATCTACAAGGCTTGAGAATGGTGTGCTTCGTGGCTTGAAGTCTTGCAAATCCGGTATTTTGTCCGAAATATACTTACGCGCTTTTCCCCAACAGCTGCTGGAATCCATCTGAAACACACGGAAAATGTCAAATTTTTGTCAGAGAAAATGAGCGGGTCGCCCGAAATGACGGGCGACAGCTCGATTTGCAAACTTGAGAAATGATTTTCAGCCGACCGCTCGAGCGGTCGTTCATGTTGCCACTGACTGTTTTCACGGGCGGGCGCTCGTTTTCTCCTTTGGTAAGTGGGCGACCGCTCGTGAAAACGAGCGGCCCGTCCATTTTCTCTGTTGAAAAATTTTTCGAGCTGAGATATGAAAAGACGCTGCATTAATCGAGTCCCGATAATCTCAATGATTTCTAAAATACGCCAAGATATCATATAGAAGCTTACAATCCAAAAGAAGGGACATAAGTTATGGGTTCGATCAAAAGCATCTAAACATGGTCCAACAAAAAGACATAAGGTTCTATCCTAGGGACGATGAAATCAGGGCGCTGTCTTCTTGCTTCCCTTGCTAGTTCCGAAGGCGGACGAGGCTTCGGTTTCGCTCCCTCGGACTGATTCTCCCACGTCGGAATCCTCATCATCCACCATCCTCTCCACCGCGCGGATGATCTCACGCTGAGCACTCTCGATAGAAGTGATGAAGGTGGCTTCTAGAGTGGCTAGCTGATCCTCCATGGATTCTTCGATCGATGTGAGTCAGGGGCCTAGCTCTTCGATGGCGGTGAGACGGGTGTCAAAGCTTTCTAGCTTCTACAGAATGAGGTCCAATCGAGGATCGGGAGCGGAGCTTGATTGACCTTCATTGCCTTGAGTTGGTGGCTCAACTCTTCTTCCCCTCGGTTCCCTTATTCGAGCTGGAGCAATGTCGAGGAAGTCCAGTCGCAGTGTTGCAGGTGTGAACGTCTCTATGGACTCGCACGGGAGCATTATGTATCGCTTCAGTCCCCTCATCTCCCGTGAAAATCCATTCCCATCCTTTCCGTCGAATGTGCCCTCTAAGTCAAAGTGCCTCCACGTTGAGGAGGATGTTGGAGTCGACGATATCGGCTTGGTAAATGACGATCACCGTGTCTACCCGTTGAGCTACCTTCGTGATCATCCCTCCCACGCAAATGCACATCTCGTTGGCCTTAGTGGTGGCCACTATATGCAGGTGCATAGCTATCCTCGAGGCTAAATCCATGTCTTTCCATGTGCCCGGACATATGAATCGAGTGATGGCCCGTCATGGAACTCCCGTAGCGCCTCATAGAGATATCCTAGCTCGATCTTGTGGATCTTGCCGGGTTCATCTCGAGCGAAAATGAAGTTGGACATCACTGCGGAGCTCGAGTGTTGCACCCATGATATCTTCCCCGCGGAGCTCGAGTAGTTCTGGATGGCTATCTTCTCCCAAAAGTCTTGTAGAGCATATCCCGATATGGTGGGGATAAGGGCGTGCTTCCCTTTGGGGACCTCTAAGATATCCGTGAATTGGGCCATGCTCAACTGGACCCACCTCTTGTTCAGTCGGAACTCCATGTATGCTTCTTCGATCGAGTTGTCTATGGGGAAGTAGCATGAGTAGGTGGCTAGGAATTCGCGGGTGACGCTCTTGAATGATGGCTCTACGCTCTTGCTTAATTGTCCTCAACCGAGCTTCTCAAAGATATACTCGACGTTGGCTTGAATCCCCAATTCTCGAATGGTGTGTTCACACATGAATTTGCTCGAGCGTTGCTTAAGTTTGGAGAGATGCCTAGCCCTGTCATATGCTTCATCGCGTCGATCAATCTTAACCAGCTTCGGTGGCCCTTCAATGAGAACGTTTTGCTTCGTCTCTAAGATCGTTGTTATCGTTCCCGGCCTCATCTCCCTCTTTTGTGGGTAATCTCCCTCTTGAGATGAGGAAGCGACGTCACCAGTTCGAGCTCTCTTTGGTGCCATTTGCAAAGGTATATCCAAGAGGGATCGGGGAATTGGGGTTAGGACGTGGAAAGTTGGATGATTTTTGAAGAATCAGAGAAAACGAGCGGCCCGCCTGTTGTCACAGGCGGTCGCTCGTTATCCAGGCGGTCGCTCGAGCGACCGCGTGACAATTTGAGTGACCGCTCAAGTGGTTGCCTGCAGTATCGAGATTTCGATCTCATGGCCGGAAATCGAGGTTTTTCGGCAGAAATCTCCTAATTCGCAGACCTAGCAACCATTCCCGGTGTAAAATCCGACCTAACCCAACCTACTAACCCTCGATCGAAGACTCGAGAGAGGAAGAGAGAGATAAGGACTTATGGAGGAGAAGGATGAATCGAGAGAGAGAGAGAGCGAGCGAGCGGTGGGGGCGAGGTGACGGCGTCGGAGGAGCACGGGAGCAGGTCGGCGTCGGAAGAGAGCAGAGCAGAGGGATGCGTGAAATCGCTGGCGAGAGAGAGGAGAGAGTAGAGTTTTTGCGAAGAGAGGAATGGCTCTCTCACTCCCGAAATTGAGTTAAAAATTCGGATTCGTTATCGAGCGCTCGCTCGATTGCGCGAGCGATCGCTTGAAATCCGAATTTTTTCGGTTTTCTTTCTTTTTTTTTCGAAATTTATTGCAGGCGGTCGCTCGAAGTCACGAGCGACCGCTTGCTTGCGAAGTCCTGACGAGCGGATGCCCAAAAAATGGGCGACTCGCCCGTTTTTTCTATTTTCCGGCGCCCAATGAAAGTTTTTTCCGTTTCTTGCTCCTCCGACGAAAGGACTTGTTTTTATGAGTGTGCTTGAGAGGTTTGGAGCCTTACTAGTGTGAATCAAAAAGAAAAATTGACAAGGTGGAAGAATGTACATCCTGGGGTTAACCGGGGTTGCTATTTAAGGTCGTAGCTAGACCGAGATGTGGTTCAATCGATTAAAGAAAGGAAGAGTACAGAGGTACCTCCTCCCGGCTTAATACTCTCTGGATTGTGCGGTTTGATCCTTTGAGTATTGACCATGAAAAATCCGCCCTTTCTGTTGTCAAGTTTCACCGCTCCATGAGAGGTGACGCTCTGGATTATGCAGGCCATTTCGCATCGGCCAAGATAGCTGCAAAGATTTTGCAAGCGGGTTTTTATTGGCCAACCTTATCTTGTTGGAAGCTTCGATTGAGGATGTTTCGATCATGCCACTTCTTGGCCTGCTCCTTATAGATTCATGTTTTCTCATATGCGTCTAAGCAAATTTCCTCTAAGTGGTGGAGCTCTAACATCCGTTTTCCGGTTGCGGTCTTCCAATCATAATTCGACGCCTTTATAGCCCAATATGTTTTGTGCTCCAACTCAACCGGTAGATATGGAAAACTTTCCCATACACGAGTTGGAATGGAGTCATCCCGATAGACGTCTTGAACGCCGTTCTATAGGCCCAAACCGCATCTTCAAGCTTCAAAGCCCAATCTTTTCTTGACTTGGCCACTGTTTTCTCCAGGATTTGTTTGATCTCCCGGTTAGAGACTTTCACTTGGCCACTCGTTTGGGGATGGTACGGGGTGGTTACTCTGTGGTGAATGCCATATTTGGTCAATATGCTCTGAATCACTCTATTAACAAAGTGTGCCCCTCCATCGCTTATCACAACTCTTGGGACTCCAAACCGAGGAAATATAATCCTCTTAAACATTCGTGACACGGTGCTTAAATAATTTTTCGGACTAGCAAGCACTTCTACCCATTTCGTCACATAGTCAACTGCCACAAGAATGTATAGATTGCCGCAAGACGATGGAAATGGTCCCATAAAATCTATTCCCCAAACATCGAAGGGTTCCACCTCCAAGATGTAATTTTGTGGTGCTTCACTCTTTCTCAAGGTGTTGCCGGTCCTTTGACAAGCATCGCATGAGCTCACAAAAGTGTGAACATTCTTGAACAATGTTGGCCAATAGAAGCCCGCTTGTAGGATCTTTGCAGCGGTCTTAGCCGAGGCGAAATGGCCCGCATAATCCGAGGCATGGGAGTGATGTATGACTTGCTGGACTTCCTCCTCCGGAATACATCTTCGAAATAGTCCGTCCTTGCCCCTCTTAAACAAGAAAGGCTCATCCCAAAAGTAGTCTCTAGCATCATGGAAGAACTTCTTCTTCCTGTTATAGCTCAATTCCGGGGGTACCACCTTGGCAATCAAATAGTTGACGTAATCCGCATACCATGGGGCCGCGTTCTTAATCTCCAAAGATAAGATGTGTTCCTCCCTTAGTAAATCATCAATTGGGATAGCTTCGGGTATCTCCAATCTCGATAGATGATCTTCCATGGTATTCTCCGTTCCTTTCCTATCGCAGATCTCTAAATCAAACTCTTGCAAAAGCAACACCCATCGGATCAACCTTGGTTTAGCATCCTTCTTCCTGAGCAAGATCTCAATGCGGCGTGATGCGTGTAGACGATGACCTTAGAGCCCACCAAGTATGATCTAAATTTCTCGAAGGCAAATACTACAGCCAAGAGCTCTTTTTCGTGGTGGAGTAATTCATTTGGGCATCGTCGAGCGTCCGACTTGCGTAGTACACAGCATAATGCTTTCCATCTTTCTTTTGTCCCAATACGGCTCCGACCGCAAAATCACTAGCATCACACATCAACTCAAAAGGAATACTCCAATCCGAGGGTTGGATAACCGGAGGTGATACTAATGCCTTCTTCAATACTCCAAATGCTTTGTGGCATTCATCATTAAACTCAAATGGGATGTCCTTGCCCAAAAGCGCAGTCAAAGGTCTCCCAATCTTTGAAAAGTCTTTGATAAATCTCCTATAAAATCCGGCGTGACCTAAGAAGCTTCGGATCCCTTTAACGTTGGTCGGTGGCGGTAGCTTCTCAATCACTTCCACTTCGCTCTATCCACTTCTATCCTCTTGTCCGAAATTCGATGACCAAGTACAATGCCCTCTCGCACCATGAAGTTACATTTCTTCCAATTCAATACGAAATTCGCCTTGAGACACCTGTCTAACACTCGATGGAGATTGATTAAACACGCATCAAAGGAGGGTCCATGGACGGAAAAGTCGTCCATGAACACCTCCATAATATCTTTATGCATCTTTGAAAAGTTGCGGGTGCATTGTATAGTCCAAATTGCATGCGTCTATATGCGAAAGTGCCATAAGGGCATGTGAATGTTGTCTTCTCTTGGTCACTCGGATGGATAGGTATTTGGAAGAAACCGGAGTAATGATAACGCAAATCTAGGTGTGTAAATAAGCTCAAGTAATAAAAAACCTAGATACAGCGAATACCGCAAGGATACGGATCAACTGTAGTACCAGGGTCGAACACAGGGAATAGCTAACACTAAGAACAGGACTCGACTAAGAATCAGATCAGGAAATAGCAGATGGAATAGATGAATACCAAAAATAAAGCAATAAATAAACTAAGTAAAATCAGATAATTAAACCACCATAGCTTCGGGATAACCTTAATGCGCAGGGATTGTTTCTAAGGATGGAGAATCTACGAATATCGAACTCTAATCGGGGATCTCGAGTTCTAATATCAGATTTGGCTCTCTCAAGTCCTAAATCCACTATCCAATAATTTAACCTATCGATCTCTCAACCTAATAGATTAAATATCAAATGCATTAACGATCACTATCACAGTTCCTAAACCGATTAACCTATCTCTCAATAGTCTTAATCAATTCATTCAATGAAATCGTTCCGAATCTAATCTAAACTCTCGTTGCAAATCAGAATCTATAATCAATCAATCAACTGGCCAAGAAGATCAAAAGCAATAAACTTAATTCAATTAAACCGAAGAGTATCGATAACGTAGTCTCGAAAAATAAAAACCAAATAAATCCCTACAAGGTTAAATCCCCAGCTACAGTGAAGCGACTACTCGCAACCCATAACAACAAACGAGTTCAAATCAATAAGAAGAAACGTGGAAAACAGATAGAGAAGAAACTCGCAGCGATCTCTCGACGACGGTTCTTCAATCTCTGCTTCCGGAAACTCTGTCTTGATTCTCTCTCGAGTTCTCTGGCTTCTGCTGTGATCTCTCGATGATTTTTGAAGTTTAAGATGTCCTCTCTTTATTGGCTTTTAGGCTCCGTTTCTTCCCTTTCTGAAAACGGAAGTCCAGATGCAAAATAGGAAGTTTTCCCGTAATGCAACACGGCCGTGTCGAATGCAACACGGTCCGTGTCAATTCTCTGTTAAAAATCTGCACTTTAGACTTGGGCTGAACACGGCCGAGTTTGAATAAACACGGCCGTGTCGAATGCCAACACGGTCCGTGTCAATTCTCTGAGCAAAACTTCACTTTTTTCAGCACGAACACAACATGGCCGTGTCGAATGCAACACGGTCTGTGTCGATTCTTCAATTCGAACATGCTTGACAGATTTGCTCATAACTTTCTGCTCCAATGTCGGATTTGTGCGTTCTTGGTGTCTATGCGTAGATATTGAAGAGAGCTTTCCAATGAGGTAGAGGAAACGAAATTTGGACTTGTAGAATGGAAGTTATTGGACTTGCAAGATCTGACTTTTTAGGCTTCATGTTTTTCTCCGGAACAACTCCAAATGTTCCCGTTTCGTCTGTGATGTTCCGTAGTCCATGTTTTCCACTCCTTTTGCTCTCTTTTATGCATGAATACCTGTTTTGACACCAAAGAAAGCAACCAAGCAATATCGAGACCAAATGTGCTCTAGAATGCCTATAAATATGCAAAACCGAGTAAAATGCACTAGACATCCTATACCAAAATATCACCAAAATGCATGTCATCAAACTCCCCCAGACTTAAACCTTTGCTCGTCCTCGAGCAAATACTCCATGAAAAGCGGTCTGAAAGGAGGGCGAGACAATGACATAACTCAAAATGATAATCGAGAGCGAAACCTCTATCCGACCTAGATCCCCGTGAACAATGATCAAGTCTGTCTAGTATGATCTCCCTCTCTAAAGGATAGTCTTTCCTAGCTACGGGATCTATACCGCTACCAAGAACCAATCCAAGAACTTCAATCATCTACCAAGCATGTTTCTCGAACCTATCACGCCATTCTACCTAAT
>NW_010967249.1:45406-45707 GCF_000463585.1 Tarenaya hassleriana
ATACTATATGTAAATGCATAACCCTAATAACAACAAACTATATGATCCTAAAACATCCTATATGCACATGCAACTAAAAAGTGAAAATAAAAGAGAAAAATGCATGGAACACTACTCTAAATAGATATGGTTTGGCGTTAGACGAATCCTCCCCCAGACTTCAACTGGAAACTATCCTCGGTGTCAATTCTCGTCTAGTAGAGGCAACCAATAAGATGAGTCAGAAGAGAAGAAAATCAAGAAGGAAAAAGAATACTTAGCTCGCGATGTTCGTTCACTCGCACTTAAGTCTGCCTACGTC
>NW_010967249.1:46121-53552 GCF_000463585.1 Tarenaya hassleriana
TTCAACTTTATGTGATTTCACATCGAATTTTTGCTTTTGTGAACATGGTTGATCAAACTGAACGTCTTTCTTGTGTTTCTTCAAACGTGCTGGAAATGGAGCCAGTGGTGGTCTTCGCGGTGGAGGCACATACTTTGGTTCTGTCTCCTCACAATTCATGCTCAAATGCTCATCTGTGGTCAAAGAGTTAGGTTTATAATCCAAATACGCATTAGAGCACTCACCTTTCTTGATGACATGTTGTATGCCTAACTCAGATTGCTCCACACCCTTCAGTGGTATGGTGTTAAGGTACTCTCCAGGATAAATTTCTGGTTGTTCCGTGAGAGTTTCTTGCGACCACACCGATGAGGAGATAAGATTAGCGAGTCGATTGTTAATGAGCTCGAGTCGCGAATTCACATCCCTCATGAAGCCCTTTAGCTCATTAAAGTTGTTCTCCTGTTTCTGCAAAACCTGAATAAACATGTATTTTATATCAGAATCTACCTCTTGCTGAGTTTGAAGTAGTGGATAAACGTATGCCTCCTGAGGTGGTTCTTCAAAATGGTAGTATGCCTCATAACCCTGATCATAGTGAAATGGGGATATAGGCTGATACGCTTGCAATTCATAGGATCCATGATTTTGGTGGTCATTGAAATCCCAATGTGGAGCATTTGGAGCATATGAGTCATAGGAGAAATTTGGATAGTTCGTCCAACCGGGATTAAAAGAATTGTCATACAACACGTCGTTCATGAGATAGCTTATATCCATAATTCTCTACTCATGCTCTTGGAGAGGGTATACCTGCACACACTAAAGAAACCAAGGAGAAAAACGAGACAATGCGAAAGACGCAAAACACACAAAAAAAACACCCAAAGGCTCAAGAAAATTGAAAAACAAACAATGACGCAAAAGACTCAGAAAACAAGACTCCGAAAAGGACTAAGACCTAGACTCAAAGGAATCTCTATCGTAGCGCTAAACTATTCCCCGGCAACGGCACCAAAAACTTGATAACGCAAATCTAGGTGTGTAAATAAGCTCAAGTAATAAAAAACCTAGATACAGCGAATACCGCAAGGATACGGATCAACTGTAGTACCAGGGTCGAACACAGGGAATAGTTAACACTAAGAACAGGACTCGACTAAGAATCAGATCAGGAAATAGCAGATGGAATAGATGAATACCAAAAATAAAGCAATAAATAAACTAAGTAAAATCATATAATTAAACCACCATAGCTTCGGGATAACCTTAACGCGCAGGGATTGTTTCTAAGGATGGAGAATCTACGAATATCGAACTCTAATCGGGGATCTCAAGTTCTAATATCAGATTTGGCTCTCTCAAGTCCTAAATCCACTATCCATTAATTTAACCTATCGATCTCTCAACCTAATAGATTAAATATCAAATGCATTAACGATCACTATCACAGTTCCTAAACCGATTAACCTATCTCTCAATAGTCTTAATCAATTCATTCAATGAAATCATTCTGAATCTAATCTCAACTCTCGTTGTAAATCAGAATCTATAATCAATCAATCAACTGGCCAAGAAGATCAAAAGCAATAAATTCAATTCAATTAAACCGAAGAGTATCGATAACGTAGTCTCGAAAAATAAAAACCAAACAAATCCCTACAAGGTTAAATCCCTAGCTACAGTGAAACGACTACTCACAACCCATAACAACGAACGAGTTCAAATCAATAAAGAGAAACATAGAAACAGATAAAGAAGACTCGCAGCGATCTCTCGACGACGATTCTTCAATCTCTGCTCCCGGGAAACTCCGTCTTGATTCTCTCTCGAGTTCTCTGGCTTCTGCTATGATCTCTCGATGATTTCTGAAGTCCAAGACGTCTCCTATTTATTTGCTTGGCAGCTGGGCTTCTTCCTTTTCTGAAAACGGAAGTCCAGATGCAAAATAGGAAGTTTTCCCGTAATGCAACACGGCCGTGTCGAATGCAACACGGTCCGTGTCAATTCTCTGTTAAAAATCTGCACTTTAGACTTGGGCTGAACACGGCCGAGTTTAAATCAACACGGCCGTGTCGAATGCCAACACGGTCCGTGTCAATTCTCTGAGCAAAACTTCACTTTTTTCAGCACGAACACAACACGGCCGTGTCGAATGCAACACGGTCCGTGTCGATTTTTCAATTCGAACATGCTTGACAGATTTGCTCATAACTTTCTGCTCCAATGTCGGATTTGTGCGTTCTTGGGCTATGCGTAGATATTGAAGAGAGCTTTCCAATGAGGTAGAGGACACGCAATTTGGACTTGTAGAGTGGAAGTTATTGGACTTGCAAGATCTGACTTTTTAGGCTTCATGTTTTTCTCCGGAACAACTCCAAATGTTCTCGTTTCGTCTGTGATGTTCTGTAGTCCATGTTTTCCACTCCTTTTGCTCTCTTTTATGCATGAATACCTGTTTTGACACCAAAGAAAGCAACCAAGAAATATCGAGACCAAATGTGCTCTAGAATGCCTATAAATATGCAAAACCGAGTAAAATGCACTAGACATCCTATACCAAAATGTCACCAAAATGCATGTCATCAAGTAACCATCGAGAAAACAAAAATAAGAATGCATTGCAAGTCTTTCTAGCATTTGATCAATGAATGGAAGGGGGGAAATGATCTTACGGGTGTTTGTGTTCAGTTTTCGATAATCAATGCACATTCTCCATCCCATAACAGTTCTAGTCGGTATGAGTTCATTGTTTTCATTCGAAACGAATGTGATTCCTCCTTAGGAACGATTTGCACCGGGCTAACCCAAGAGCTATCCGAAATCGGGTAAATAATACCCGCATCTAACAATTTCAAGACTTCTTTCTTGACTACTTCTTTCATGTTCGGGTTTAGCCTACGTTGATGTTCGATTGATGATTTTGTGTCATCCTCTAAATGTATGCGATGCATGTAAAGAGAGGGGCTAAGACCCTTGATGTCTCCTAGAGTGTATCCTAGGACTTCTCTATATTATCTAAGCAACTTGGTGAGTTTCTCTACTTGATCCTCATCTAATGCATCATTGATGATAATGGAATAAGTAGAATTTGAGACGAGAAAAACATACCTAAGCCCTTGGGATAAGGGCTTCAATTCCACTTGCGGGGCGTGTTTGGGATCCCAATCAGCATGTATATCCCTTCCTGGGTTTTGAGGCATGTCAAGGGTTGCATGGGTAGTCGAGAAGAAGGTTCCGGGGTGCAAATTTTTCATTCCAGGTTCAAACGAGCGACCTGTTGGGTTCCCTTCGGGTTCCTAGCATGCGATCTCATCGATCTAGGGTTTGGATTCTAGGTTTCACGCAGCGGAAGGAAAGATCTAAACCTAGCCAAACGTCACACAAAACCAATTGTGCAATAACCCGAACAATCATGTATATCGTCGTGGGATTCGAATACTTACCTCGTTCTTTCAAGATCTGGAAGTATCAATCGATCGAGAGCCTGTTTTAATCACCAAGAGTTGAAAGCACAACTCCTCTACACGTATCCACACCGGCGGGATGAATTCCAACACTTTGGAACGTATCTGCTAGGATTTGTGAAGAGAAAACGATGTCCTTGACTTGGAATCGATCTTCCAATCACTAGAACTCGAAATCCAGCTTCTCTAAGCTCTCATGAGTGTCTTGGACGTCTGAGGTTCGTTCTCTAGGTTTGTGGCGGCTCTCTAATTAATTAGAATTGCCCAAAACCCTTAAAACGCGAAATAGGAAATCTGTCCGAAAGTCGGATCGTCCGGTCTAGGTCTTGGACCGGACGTCTGGCTTTCCACGCGGAACGGACGGTCCGTAATCCAACGCGGAACGGACGGTCTGGCCATCTGGAACTCTTCCAGATTGCTCCGTCGTTCCTTTCTCGCGCTGTTCTCTTCACCTGTGTTCCATCCCTAATAGTGTGTGACCCTGTAGGCCCATTCGAAGTGGCAGTAGCTTCGGAAACCCTTTTCCCGAACCACAAGTCATGGTTAGCCTCTAGCAAGACGCCATGACCACCCACCTAGAATAGAGTTAGAGGTGATCTAACAAAGCCAGCAATAGTTCGAGTTCTGATCCGTTGTCTCACGATGTCGTATGTTGAACAAGGGCATGGTATGAGCCCCCCTTCAAGTTCAACCGCTTACTCGTCTAGGCAAACCAACTGGTAAAATAGATGATCATAACGGCCACGCATTTTCACAGTCCGATTTCCACGAGGGGTCCAGCGACATCTCTCCTGCGTAGGAGGTGACAAGTCCCGTATTGTATGTCTACTATCTGCATATGATTCGTGAACGTATCTGAGCAACGCCGTTATGATCATCCGGTTAAAGACGACGTTTGACGCAGCCAAGACACGTCACTCCTCATATCAGATACTCTAGACTTCTCAGGTCTGAGGATCCAAGAACGAACCGATGTATGAGATTCAAGTCATGACTCATGTCCATGTGACAATCTCATGCGGGTCATCCAGGAACTCGTTCCAAACGAGAACCCATGATTGTGACTTGCATCTAATGCATATGATCATAATCATCTATCACACATCATGCTGGTCTTAATTCATCATTGTTCCCACAATGATAACTGACCAGGGAATTTAGAATCATCTGCAATGATTCAAGGATATTTACCGTAATATAACAAACATGCTAATCATATAACGGGAAAAGTAATGCATTCATAAACCAATGAATCAATACATAGTCAAAATGTCATATCACGGATCATCCTAGAGCATCACAACCAACAATCTCCCACTATGCTCTATGATCTATCCTACAAGCATCTAATCCCCATACCCACAACATGACCATCATGCTTTGACGAAGGGAGAGGCTTCGTCAACGGGTCGGCAATATTATCATCTGTCGACACTCTACTTATTTTCACGTCTCCTCTGTCGATGATTTCCCTAATCAAGTGAAATCGCCTGAGTATGTGTTTGGATCTCTGGTGTGACCGGGGTTCCTTTGCCTGTGCGATCGCACCATTGTTGTCACAATACAAGTCAATGGGATCTGCAACGCTAGGAATGACCCCCAGGTCTCCCACAAATTTCCTGATCCAAACAGCTTCTTTAGCTGCATCCGATGCTGCTATGTACTCGGCTTCTGTAGTCGAATCTGCAACGGTTGGCTGTTTGGAACTCTTCCAACTAATAGCCCCACCGTTTAGGCAGAAAACGTAACCTGACTGCGATCTGAAGTCATCTCTGTCGGTTTGGAAACTAGCATCGGTATAACCCTTTATAGCGAGCTCGTCTTCCAATCCGCCATATACCAAGAACAAATCCTTAGTCCTTCTCAAGTACTTAAGGATGTTCTTGACCGCAATCCAGTGAGCCTCACCTGGTGTAGACTGATATCTACTAGTCATACTCAATGCATATGATACATCCGGACGAGTACATAACATGGCGTACATGATGGATCCAATTGCCGAGGCATATGGAATCCTACTCATGCGCTCTTGCTCATCCTGTGTCCTTGGACACTGAGTCTTGCTAAGAGCCACATCATGTCCCATTGGCAAGGCACCCCTCTTGGAGTCTTGCATCTTGAACCGATTCAAGACCTTGTCAATGTATGTACTCTGACTTAGACCAAGAAGCCTTCTCGATCTATCTCTATAGATCTTGATTCCTAGAATATAGGCGGCTTCTCCTAAGTCCTTCATCGAAAAGACCGATCCTAGCCAGGATTTTACTCCTTGCAAGGTAGGAATGTCATTTCCGATGAGCAATATATCATCCACATAAAGTACAAGGAAGACCACTGCGCTCCCACTGACCTTCTTGTAAACGCATGGCTCATCTTCGTTTTGCAGGAAGCCAAACGTTTTGACTGCCTCGTCAAAACGAATATTCCAGCTCCTCCAAGCCTGCTTCAGTCCATAAATGGATCTTTGAAGCTTGCACACCTTCCTCGGACTCTTAGGATCAATAAAACCCTCGGGTTGTGTCATGTACACATCCTCGAGCAAATTCCCATTAAGGAATGCGGTCTTGACGTCCATATGCCATATCTCATAGTCATAATACGCAGCTATGGCCAGCAAAATCCGTATGGATTTAAGCATCACAACTAGTGAAAAGGTTTCATCATAGTCTATACCATGAATCTGCCGAAACCCTTTCGCAACGAGTCGTGCCTTATAGGTATGCACGATGCCATCCATATCGGTTTTCTTCTTGAAAACCCACTGGCATTCAATGGTTTTAATACCATCGAATGAATCGACCAAAGTCCACACTTTGTTGTCATACATGGATTACATGGATTGCATCTCAGACTCCAGGGCCTGGTGCCATTTCTCGGAATCGAAACTCGCCACAGCCTCTGAATACGACGTAGGCTCATCATGTTCTAACAACATGAGTTCGTCGTTTCCAGTCACAAGAAAACCGTATCTTGTAGGCTCTTGGCGAATTCTACCAGATCTCCGAGGTTCACTAGGAGGTGCTGTCTCAACAACTTGTGACACAGGTTGAACCGATTCACCCTGTTCACTCGGTTCGTCGACTATTTGTGGTTGTCGAACTTCTTCGAGATCTATTCTACTCCCACTAACTCTCTTGGAGACGAGCAACAAACACTTTGTTCTCAGATGAGTTGTAGAACCAGTACCCTTTAGTTTCCTTAGGGTAACCCACAAATATGCATTTATCAGACTTGGCGGATAGCTTATCAGAAGCAAGACGTTTCACGTAAACGTCACATCCCCAAATCTTCATGAATGCTAACATGGGACGCTTCCCAGTCTATATCTCATATGGAGTCTTCTGAACCGACTTCGTTGGACAGTTGTTCAGTATAAGCGCAGCCGTTTCCAGAGCGTAGCCCCAGAAGGATTTAGGAAGATCGACCCGACTCATCATAGACCGTACCATATCCAATAAGGTTCGGTTCCTCCTCTCGGAAACGCCATTCCATTGTGGCGTTCCAGGTGGAGTCAGCTGTGAGACAATCCCACAATCTGCCAGATAGTCAGTGAACGCTTGGCTCATATACTCGCCACCTCGATCAGATCGAAGCAACTTGATCGTATTGCCAAGTTGGTTCTGCACCTCGTTTCTGAAAGTCTTGAACAATTCAAGCGTTTCAGACTTATGTCTCATCAAGTAGACATAACCGTACCTACTGAAATCATCAGTAAACGTAACGAAATACAGATAACCCCCTCTAGCGGGCGAGCTCATAGGACCGCACACATCACTATGTATGAGTTCTAGCAACTCCGTAGCCCGTTCTCCTTTTCTAGTAAAAGGAGATTTTGTCATCTTGCCCATCAAACAAGAATCGCATGACTCAATTGATTCATAATCAAAAGAATCAAGAAGTCCATCAGAATGAAGCTTCGCAATGCGTTTCTCATTGATGTGACCAAGTCGACAATGCCAGAGATAGGTCGAGTTTAAGTCGTTCG
>NW_010967249.1:56188-59043 GCF_000463585.1 Tarenaya hassleriana
CTCTAATTAATTAGAATTGCCCAAAACCCTTAAAACGCGAAATAGGAAATCTGCCCGAAAGTCGGACCGTCCGGTCTAGGTCTTGGACCGGACGGTCTGGCGTTCCACGCGGAACGGACGGTCATAATCCAACGCAGAACGGACGGTCTTGATGCCTGGACCGTCCGTTCCACACCTGACCCGGACGGTCTGACCCTTTGCGGAACGGACAGTCCATTTCTACTGGAACGGACGGTTCGAATTGGCTGGACCGTCCGGTCTGGCCATCTGGAACTCTTCCAGATTGCTCCGTCGTTCCTTTCTCGCGTTGTTCTCTTCACCTGTGTTCCATCCCTAATGGTGTGTGACCCTAGAGGCCCATTCGAAGTGGTAATGGCTTCGGAAACCCTTTTCCCGAACCACAAGTCATGGTTAGCCTCTAGCAAGACGCCATGACCACCCACCTAGAATAGAGTTAGAGGTGATCTAACAAAGCCAGCAATAGTTCGAGTTCTGATCCTTTGTCTCACGATGTCGTATGTTGAACAAGGGCATGGTATGAGCCACCCTTCAAGTTCAACCGCTTACTCATCTAGGCAAACCGACTGATAAAATAGATGTACATTCATCTATAGCGTGGCCACGCATTTTCACAGTCCGATTTCCACGAGGGGCCCAGCGACATCTCTCCTGCGTAGGAGGTGACAAGTCCCGTATTGCATGTCTACTATCTGCATATGATTCGTGAACGTATCTGAGCAACGCCGTTATGATCATCCGGTTAAAGACGACGTTTGACGCAGTCAAGACACGTCACTCCTCATATCAGATACTCTAGACATCTCAGGTCTGAGGATCCAAGAACGAACCGCTGTATGAGATTCAAGTCATGACTCATGTCCATGTGACAATCTCATGTGGGTCATCCAGTAACTCGTTCCAAACGAGAACCCATGATTGTGATTTGCATCCAATGCACATGATCATAATCATCTATCACATATCATGCTGGTCTTAATTCATCATTGTTCCCACAATGATAACTGACCAGGGAGTTTAGAATCATCTGCAATGATTCAAGGATATTTACCGTAATATAACAAACATGCTAATCATATAACGGGAAAAGTAATACATTCATAAACCAATGAATCAGTACATAGTCAAAATGTAATATGACGGATCATCGTAGAGCATTACAACCAACACGACCCGCCTGAATTGCCGAGCGGTCGCTCGTTTTGACTGGAGATGAGTCGATTTTTCTCAGAACTTTCGAGCGGGTCTCCTATTCTTGTGGGCGGTCGCTCGTTTTCATTGAGGGCTGGTCAAAATTGCTCAGAACTTTCGAGCGGGTCGACCATTCTTGCGGGCGGTCGCTCGTTTCCTCCGAAGATGAGTCGATTTTGCTCTGAACTTTTGAGCGGGTCGCCCATTCTTGCGGGCGGTCGCTCGTTTTCTTATGCATATCTTCAGATTCCCGTGATTCTGAGCGGGCCGCCTGGAATTCCGAGAGGGGCCGCCCGAAATATTGCAGAAACTTCATTTTCGGTTTCTCGACCATCCAGTGCCCGTCTTATCTCCTCGATCTTTTCCCAATTGCTATATAAACTTGCTTCTATAGCCATTAGAGATACTTCCAGCGGGTCTCCTCACGGAATTCTCCGATCACTTCTGACGCCATTACTTCAAGAATATCCGCATAACATACCGTAGCATTGGTCGAGGGTTGCTTCAAATTCTGGTCAAGTGTGGATTCAACTGTTTCATCTCCGATCTTCATTGTTAATCTACCAGATCGGACATGAACCACGGCATCTGTTGTGCTAAAAAATGGTCGGCCCAATATGATCGGGACCTTGGAATCTTCATCCATATCTAGGACCACAAAATCCACCGGTACATATAATCCGCTAATCTGGAGAGGTACGTCTTCTAAAATTCCTGCTAGATACTTGGTAGACCGCTTCGCTAGTTATAAGGCCATCCTCGTGGGTTTCAAGTCGCCTATATTCAACTTCTTGTAAATGGATAGCGACATCAAACTCACGCTAGCTCCAAGGTCGCATAATTCTCTATCGATCTCAATATTCCCCAGCTTGCAAGGAATAGAAAAACTTCCCGGATCAGACATCTTCGGGGGAAGTTCGTGCTTTGTGAAGGTTGCACTAATCTCGGTGCTCAATGCTACGGTCTCCTTTTCAACGGCGCCAAAAACTTGATGCGCACGCACCGAGTCTTATATTTAATACCCGATTCGTACCACTATCCGCAAGTATACGATAGTTGTAGTATCGGGTCGAACACGAGGACTAGGATGTATTAGTCTATCTCTAAGCTAGATTAGATGGTCGAGTAAAAATGTGGTTTGTGGGAAGTGTCGGAATACGAGCAAACAAGTAAAATTAACGGGTTGTAAACGATGGTTCGAGGCGTTGTAGGTTCGGGATCCCTTAAGAATTGCATGGACGGTTAGTGATGCTACAATGTCTACGGTCTCCTTTTCAACTACCCGCTTCTTCTGTTGGGTTTCCTGGGATCTCTAGAGCGAATCCTATTCCTAAGAGATCGATTCTAGGGTTTGCGCAGCGGATATAAAACAAAAATTTAATAAACCCTAGAACCATGCTTCTAATGAATCGTAGAAACGTTAGAACGCTTACCTCAATCGATCCGGGGCTTGTATCAATCGAAGAACACGTCTGATCACGAAAGGCAGGAAGAATACCTCGCCCTCTACACGTATCCACACCTCGGGATGGATTCCAACGATTGGAACTTGTCTGCTAGGACTCGAATCCGCTATTCAATTTGTGCTTCGAGAAAAACGGACTTTGATCACACTCTCAATCTCTTGGATCTCTCCAAAAGTCTGC
>NW_010967249.1:59093-60239 GCF_000463585.1 Tarenaya hassleriana
GTGATTTAACCCTAATTCGGTTTAATTTCGGAAAAACTGAAGCCCGGAACGGTCGGTCCAGAGATACACGCGGACCGTCCGTTCCAGCACGTGGAACGGACGTTCCGCTCACGTGGACCGTCCGGTCTGGTTCGGGCGGACCGTCCGTTCTGGACTTTCTGGTCCGTCCGTTCCAGCCCCTTCCGTCTCGGTTTTTCGTCGTTTTCTCTCGTGCATTTGTCCTTCCGTGCGTGTGTGACCCTGTAGGCTCATTCGATATCGCAGTATAACCCGAAATCTCTATTTCGGATATACAAGTCATAGGCGGTCTCTAGCAAGACACTATGACTACCTATCTCGAATAGAGTTGGTTCGTGATCTTACGAACACCAGTGATGATTCCGGCTGATGATCCTTTTGTATCGCGATATCATATGTCGAACATAAGGCATGGACAAGCCACCTTATCTGATTCGACTGCTTTCTCGTTCACTGAGTTCGACTGTCTGAAATAGACGATGTTCGTCTATAGTGCGGCCACACATTTCTACAGTCTCGCTCACACGAGGGGCCCAGCGATATCTCTCTCTTTTACGAGAGGTACCAATCCCGTCTTGACTATCTATAATCCAGTACATGATTCGTTTCGTACTTGATACACGCCTTTATAGTTCTCCTGTTACTCAGAACGTTTGACGTATTCAAAGCACGCAACTTCTCATGTTGGATTCCGTAGATATCTCAGGTCTTAGGATCCAATCATGGAACCGTCATATGAGATTCAAGTCATGACGCTAGTCCATGTGAGAATCTCATGCGGGTCAATCCAGTATTCTGTTCTCCAACGAATACCTATGACTGTGATCATATCCAGTACTTATGATCATCTCTATGATCATCAATCACACATCATACTAGTCTTATTATGTCGTTATTCCCATAACGACACAAGACTAGGGAGTTTAGTATCATTCATAATGATACATGGATTTCATAACAGATCTAGTATGCAAGAACATGTAATGAATCAAATACTCTCATAAAACCATAGAAAGTATCAATACATCGAATGTATCTAAATAAAGCTCATGAACAGTACATCATATAGCACTAAACCAGCAATCTCCCACTTGCTCTAATCATGAACTGCTAAACATCTAATGCCCA
>NW_010967250.1:0-675 GCF_000463585.1 Tarenaya hassleriana
ATCATACAATAATATAATGATAATAATTATATCAAAAAATTGATTAGAGTAATGATTTTTTAAAAAATAATTGTTAAGTTAAAATGATATTTTTTTCAAAGTTATATTTATTATTACAGTAATATATAATTAATGATAATAAATAGTTTTAAAAATGGGATCTCCAAATTTATGGGGTCCTGTTCTAATGCACGTTTTGCACTTGTTATTAGACGGCTCTGGTATACAAAAGTTATTTTTGTGTGAGATATTTTATAAATTTCATTTTTTTTGTGTACATTTTGCGCTTTATTATTTTGGGTGATACGTAACATAAACGTTTTTCATAAGATGCAAACATATTGCCTAATGGTCAAAATGACGTCAGTCTCACTCTTAATTAGGGGTGTCAATAGAATCCGAAGCCCGAAACCCGGTCCGAAACCCGCCCGAAAAATTAAGGGTTTGGACCTAATAATATAGGTCCGGTAAATAAATGGGTGGGTCAGCCCGGCCCGAAAAAAGTTAGGACCGAATCGAGTCGGCCCGAAACCCACCCGATCCGTCCATTTAGCCCGGAAAAATATTATATTATTAGATTTTTACTTTCATTTGAGATTTAATACCACACAACCTTATATAAAAACTTTTATTTGTATGTTTTATATATATATATATATATATATTTATATTTCA
>NW_010967251.1:0-675 GCF_000463585.1 Tarenaya hassleriana
CAACATGGTGCAACGGCTGAAACTCACTTGGCATATGCTCACAAAGACCGAATCGCTTTGGTCTGATTGGCTACAAAGGAATATCTGGAAGCAGAAGGGGTATTGGGGTGCTGCTAGCTCAACTACACACTCGTGGAACCTTCGCAAGTTGTTGGCATTGCGTGATACGGTGAAGCAATTTATGCGGTATGAGGTTGGCGACGGGAAAACAACTTCCTTTTGGCATGACTGTTGGTTGGGTCCTCGACCGCTCATTGATGTTGCAGGGCACTTAGGGCCAAGATTGCTTCGGATCCCACGTGACAGCAATGTTCGAGGAGCTATTTCTGAAGGAAATTGGACAGTGGGTGGAGCACGATCACAGGGCCTGCAGGACATTCTCACGGCCCTAACAACTGCCCCCATCCCGGATGATGCAAAAGGCCCGGACAAACCGCTTTGGAAGCACAAGGATGGAGTGCATAAGCAATGGTTTTCCAACTCCAGCACATGGATGTTACTTCGGCAGCACCAACCTGAGGTATCGTGGCATGAGATTGTATGGTTTAAGCATCACATACCGAGATTTTCTTTCTTGTTATGGGAGATTATGTTGTTGCGATTACCGACTAAGGATAGACTTGCTCGATGGGGAATACAAATGGACCCAACCTGTGTGCTTTGTCAAAGGGGTTC
>NW_010967252.1:0-675 GCF_000463585.1 Tarenaya hassleriana
GAGCTGTTCCAACCACTGCTGGATGTGATTCCAAGAGAATGAATACCACACAAAAGAGTCAAGACCAGGCTCCCTAATGGAATGTTTAACCGATCCATTCCGGATCGACCGAATTGGTACGAAAGTTGTAACATGGGATAACCACAGAAAACACGACTTATTTGAATAACCCGGTGACCCACCAATTGTAGAAGTAGGATCTTTGGCAAGCAATAAGTACTAAAATAATACAATTCGAGTGTACCATCTTCTTTCTCATTTCGAGGAAAAGGTGCGGGAGGAAAAGGAAACAACGGAGGGATCCGAATCGGACCTAAATGGGAATGACATGAAAAGTCTTTTTCAAAACCTAGCATTAAGGGCGTTACGACGATATACGAGAGGAATGGAGAAAAACTCGTGATTGGTGTGGAGGGGAAGATCAGTTTATGATATAGTTCAAGAAAAAGTCGTCTCATTTCCTTACTTCTTCTCTTCTTTCTAATTCATTCACTTCAAGGCTAGTTCTGAACGCCGCGTAACATCATCTTCAACCAACTTCCACCGTACGTACCTTTCGGTGCAGCCACTAAAGAATTGCTTATACACTAAACTGCTGCTTATATACGCTTACTAAAAGACTGACTTTCATTCATTAGGCCAGCATGAAACTAAGAAAGAGAGATGTTCGCAATT
>NW_010967253.1:0-675 GCF_000463585.1 Tarenaya hassleriana
TTGAACATTTTCATAAAGTCGGGGCGAATTCGTTATTTTCTTAAAAATGGAGGAACCTTTAAACTGCAATTAAATTAAGCTACAAAAGAGGAGTTGCAGAAAGGTGCAGTGCAGAACACAGGTTCGTACAGGGGTTGCCATTTGTTGCTATTATACAACAGCTTTTCCCTGAATTACACATATACATACATACAAACATATATATATATGGAAACTAAATATGGAAAACAAGAACGCGTTACTGATAGCTACGAAGAAGGTTCTGGCAACTGAAGACCTCAAACTGATGCAAGAACTCATCTCCTCGCTCTTTTCGTAGCCGGAAAACCAACAGATCCGAGGAGAAACGAGCTTCGGAGAATCTACCGCTTCTGTTGATGCCGTTGGACGAGGACGAGTTCGTGGCTCCTCTGATGAAGAATCTCCTCTCGCCGATTTTGAAATGGTTAGACATGATGTTAAACCAAGAGAACAACTGGGTATTGGCGTTCTTGGGTGCTTTCTGCTCGGCGATTCGCATGTTCGGGACGAGACGGGTCGATCTGGTAGGTAACATTGTCTACGAGATGCTGAGTTCAGTGACAGAACTGGTGAAGAGAGGAATGGAACTAGGTTTTGTAATAAGAGCCTTCAGAGAGATGGAAATGATCATGTCGAAACAATCCGACTGGTACT
>NW_010967254.1:0-250 GCF_000463585.1 Tarenaya hassleriana
TTGCACTCTAAACATGTTTCCTTGCACTCTAAACATGTTTTGACGCACTCTAAACATGTTTCATTGCACTCTAAACATGTTTCCTTGCACTCTAAACATGTTTGGATGCACTCTAAGTATGTTTTGATGCACTCCAAACATTTTTGGATGCACTCTAAAAGTGTTTGGATGCTCTCTAAACGTGTTTGAACGCACTCTAAATGTGCTTATACGAACTCTAAACATGTTTCGATGCTCTCTAAGTATATTT
>NW_010967254.1:307-675 GCF_000463585.1 Tarenaya hassleriana
CGCACTCTAAACGTGTTTGGACGCACTATAAACGTGTTTAGACGAACTCTAAACATATTTTGACGCATCTAAATATGTTTCGTTGCACTCTAAACATGTTTGGACGCACTCTAAACGTGTTTGGACGCACTCTAAACGTGTTTGGACGCACTCTAAACGTGTTTGGACGCACTATAAACGTGTTTAGACGAACTCTAAACATATTTTGACGCATTTAAATATGTTTCGTTGCACTCTAAACATGTTTGGACGTACTCTAAACATGTTTCGACGCATTCTAAACAAGTTTGGACGCACTCTCAACATGTCTGGATGCACTCTAAACATCTTTTGTTTCACTCTAAACATGTTTTGACGCACTCTAAATA
>NW_010967255.1:0-675 GCF_000463585.1 Tarenaya hassleriana
ACTCTTGCATTCACTACGTTTCATATCTTTTCACCCGCTAGTCCGTTCACGGCCTTTCGCCATTCTTGACCCCGCAAAATATAGCCGCGAAATCTGAGTTCTCCAGTTTTTTTTCAACGGTTTGGTTTTCGTACCATTTCCGCCTAGAACAAACAACAACAGAAGAAACCCATGTCGAACAAACGAACATCGGATGAACGAGATCCGGTGGAAAAAATGACACAACACGTGCAACCGAGTATTGCATTAGAATTTATCAAACAAGACAACGGTTATCGTCTCCGTTAACCCGAAACGAGGTGTGAAAAATAAAAAAACATCAATCAAATATTACAATAAAAGTAAGAATTATTTGGAGGTAAAAAACCCTGTGCAGACAGAACATCGAAACGAGATGCGACGACAAAAGGAAAAGAAAGGGTGCAACACGAGGACTTCCCAGGAGGTCATCCATCCTAGTACTACTCTCGCCCAAGCACGCTTCACTGCGGAGTTCTGATGGGATCCGGTGCATTAGTGCTGGTATGATCGCACTCGTCGACTCTTGCGTTCACTACATTTCATATCTTTTCACCCGCTAGTCCGTTCACGGCCTTTCGCCATTCTTGACCCCACAAAATATAGCTGCGAAATCTGAGTTCTCCAGTTTTTTTTCAACGGTTTGGTTCTCGTACC
>NW_010967256.1:0-6623 GCF_000463585.1 Tarenaya hassleriana
ATCAATACAAAGTCAAAATGTCATATCACGGATCATCCTAGAGCATCACAACCAACAGTTGGATGGTCTGAAGTTGTTCGATGTGGGATTCTCAACATTGTTCGACTTGTAGGAGAGATTTGGGTGATTCCTCCGGCTTGAGTTGTACGAGCCCATGTAGTTATTGTTGGCCACGTAGTTCAGATCTTCAACCCTCTCCTCAATCGCATAAAGACCATGATCCTCCTGTGGATGTGTCGGGACATCTGTAGTAGAAATCAGGTTGGCGCTTGCAAATTTAGCATTAAGTACTGCCAACTGATCAAGAACCATCTTCAGGCTGGGGTCGCCTTTTCGTTTTGGTATATCGCGAGAATATTCGTTCGGAACGTCTTCTTCTTGAGCCATCATCTCAATGTGCTGTTCCAATTCTGTGAATTACTTGTTTTGGATGCTGCCACCGCAGGAGGCGCGGATCAAAGTCTTGGTATCGTTGCGGAGTCCTCGAAAGAAAGTGTTGATCAGATAATTCTTGTCGAGTCCATGATGAGGGCATGATTTCTGATATCCCTTGTATCTTTTCCAAGCATCGTGTAAACTCTCCCTTTGATCCTGCTTAAACGAATGTATACCGGAGAGAGCTGCTTGAGTGTGATGGGTTGGAAAGAACTTAGACATGAATTGAACCTCCAATTGATCCCACGTATGGATAGAATCAGGGGCTAAGTCGTATAGCCATTCCAGTGCAGCATCCATGAGAGTCCAGGGAAAAGCGAGTAGACGGAGGTCATCGTCCGTCACCCTGGCCTCTCTTTTGATTGAGCGACACATCATCTTGAAACGCGTAAGATGTGCGTTCGGGTCTTCGTTTGGCCTACCCCGGAAGGAATTATTGCTAAGCATCTGAATGGTAGCCGGGTTAAGCTCAAAATGAGTCATGTCGATGGTTGGCAGTCGTATACCGGCCATAAGCTCGGTGTGCTTCGGCGTGTTGTATTGAGCGAAAATTGAGTCAACATTGCCTTCGGTATCACCGGGAAAAGCAAGATCTCGATCGTTCTCCATTTGCCTCTGCTGTCAACGGATGTGAGTAATGGTCCTTTCAAGTTCAGGATCAAAAGGCACTAGGTCTGACGTCCCAGCACTTCTGGTCATGCACTAGGAAACCCTGCACACAACGAAAAACAACAGACAAACGAAAAAAAACGTGAAAAATCACTTAAGAAGAAGAAAAACAAAAAGATCAAGACTAGATAGGATCTAATCATGTTGCCTAAATTGTCCCCGGCAACGGCGCCAAAAACTTGATGTCGCAAATCTAGGTGTAGAAATATGATCAAGTAATAATATCCTAGACTCAACAATTAACCGCAAGTGTACGGATCGTATATAGTCGCTAGGGTCGAACACAGGGACAAGTAAGCAACTGAATTAAATCCAAATCCAAATCAAGGTCCAGAGAAAATAATATGAGTGGAAGAATGTGGCAAAGCGGACAATGAAAACGGTTGTAACTATGAATGATAAACACTGCAGGTTTCGGGATTGCTTTACATGCAAGGGTCTTCTCTAAAGATGCAGATTCTGTGGTTTCTAAATCCAATTCAGGGAATTCAAGCTTTAAAATAGAGATTAACTCTCTCGAGTCTAACCTCACTATCCAGGCTTTATCCTATTAATATCTCGATTCAATAGTCTAAACCCTGAATGCATGAACAAACGTTATCATAATCCCTAGACAAATATCCATCTCTCGATGCAATACATGTTCTATTTACTGAGTTATTTCCAGGTTAGAATCTCATGTGTCTATGCGAATTAAAACCCTAAGTTCATTAAATCATGTGGCCAACAAGATCAAACGCATTAAGAACAACTCAATAAACTGAATCAAATAAATAATACTACATAGTCTGGAATTAAAAACCAAAGATCCCTACATAGCAAATCCCTAACCCACAGCAAGGGGACTATTCGCTACGCATCGAAACGACAGAGTTCATATCAATACAACAAGACATTGTAAAATAGAATAAGGAAGAAACTCTTAGTCGATTTCTCGGCTTCGTGATCTCTGTCTTCTACTCCAATCTCTTGCTTCCTGATAATCTCCCTCTTTTTCTCTGCTCTTGGGTGACTATTCTGCTCAAAATTCGGAATATCTTAGACCTAGCATGTGTGTCTCCTTTTCTCCTTCCTCCCTTGGCCGAAATCGGAATGTTTCCAAAATTTGACTGATGAAACGATCGTTTTGACATTACGTGAAACGATCGTTTCAAGTCTCTGAACTATTTTCTGATTTAACGATCGTTTTGAAACTCCTGAACCGATCGTTTTGACTCTCTGAGTAAATTCGGATTTTCGGCATGTGAAACGATCGTTTCGGCTCGAGTGAAACGATCGTTTCGACTCTCTGTTCTCCTATTCTTCAGATTTTTGTTTCTTTCTTCGGGTTTTGCGTCTTTTTGTCGCTTCTATGATTGATAACTCCTATTCTTCTCTATATTTTGATGAGAGTTTGTCTAGGTTTTATAGGATAATCACATGCATTCATAGGCATTCTAGGCGTGTTAGGATACAAAACCCGGTTGTGCTCTAGTTTTGCAGAGTTACAGGTTTCGGAGATGATTGGACTCGAAAAGGAGCTAATTGGAGCGTTAAAGGAGAAGTCCGGATGAGGTACTCATGTTGCGACATCAATAACTTTCTCTACAGAGGTCCAAATCGTTCGAGACCTATACCATTGGAAAGAGCACTTCAAGAGCTTCGCGTAGACACCAAAATCGCGTAAATCCGACACCGGAGCAGAGAGTTAGGAGCGAATTCGTGAAGACCAGAGAACTGCCGGTGCAGGGCCGATTCCGGCTGGAATCGGTCCGGATCAGGAACGCACAACTCGACCCCAGGAATCTGGATCCGGTCCGGATCCACCTGGAATCGGTCCGGATCCAACCAGAAACCCTAATTCGCGATTTTCAGCATTGGAACGGGATTAAAACTCTTGGGAGCCACCCTAGGGTTATAAAAAAGCCCTAGCCACGTCATAGTAGAGGGGAGAACCTCAGAGAACACCTAGATACAGATTTTTGGAGAGCTTTTGGGGAGAGAAGAATAGAAGTTCACGGGATTGCGGGAAGAAGAAGGAGGATTCGATCGTGAAGACTAGACATCAACATGAGCTTTTCTATCCCTTCTTTTATCTCTTTTTCTCTGTTCTTTCTATTATTTTCCATGAACCTTGAGTAGATCCATGACTATGGGTTAGGGATTCGTATGTGTTTTGGGTATGTTTGAACCCTAACTTGGATTTCGGTTTTGATTTGATTCGGTTCTATTGATTTGCACTTTTATTGGATTGATGTTTGCTAACCCCTTGATCAATTATCTTGGATTCTGAACCACATAGAGATATGGGTTTGTTTCGGATCAAAATCAATAGGATAGATCGTATTATTCACATAGAGATATGGTTTAATCGATCTAGGGTTGATGATAGAGTTCTTTATGCACCTAGGGTTAACTTGAATAGATCGAGAGATGGACGAGTTACTCTGTAGGTAGGGAGTTAGTAGACCGAGAGGTGAATTCTCTATCTTTGTTGCTTGATGATTCCCGAATACAAGTCATAATCGTTATTCACGCATGCTTAGTAAATACCCATACACGCGAATACGATCCCGACACCCGTAGTCATCCTTGTTTGATAGGTCACTTGTTTTTATCTACTTTCTTATATTGCTTACCATTGATTCTACATATTTCCACCATCACTTGCTTGCTTGCTTTGATCTATTTTCGATCTAGATTTGGATTTAGCAACCGGTCCTCGTGTTCGACCCCGTGTTACGACGATCCGTATCCTTACGGTGAGTTGTGAATCGGGTTATAGATTTTAGACTCGATACACACGTATCAAGCACACATTGATTGTCGTCGACGAACTATTCAATTTACGGATTCGACGGGACATTTTGAGTTCGTTGGGGACAAGGTACAAACGTCATTCCCGATTATATCAGCCCTCCGAGCTAGAAACATGGTTCGAAAAGGGTGTCATGCCTTTCTCATCGTGATTACTGCATCAAAGGAAGTTGATGGGAAGCTTGAGGACACTCCAGTGGTTCAAGAATTCGGGGATATATTTCCAGACGACTTGCCTGGACTACCACCACAGAGAGAAGTCGATTTCTCTATTGATGTGATACCGGGTACAGAGCCGATATCCAAGACACCATATCGGATGGCTCCCATGGAGATGGCAGAGTTGAAGAAACAATTGAATGAATTAGTGGAGCAGGGATTCATTCGACCCAGTGTATCTTCTTGGGGTGCACCCGTACTATTTGTGAAGAAGAAGGATGGCACTATGCGACTCTGTATTGACTATAGAGGACTTAACCAAGTAACCATCAAGAATCGGTATCCATTACCAAGGATTGATGAGTTACTTGATCAGTTACAGGGAGCAAAGTGGTTTTCCAAGATTGATTTACGATCAGGATACCATCAGATTCGTGTGAAGGTGGAGGACGTACCGAAGACAGCCTTCCGTACACGATATGGCCACTTTGAGTTTGTTGTCATGCCGTTCGGACTCACGAATGCCCCAGCAGTCTTCATGCAATTGATGAACCGAATATTCATGGATTATCTGGACGAATTCGTCATTATCTTCATTGATGACATTCTGATATATTCTCCAGACCAACAAAGTCATGAAGAGCACTTGCGGAAAGTGTTGCTACGTCTGAGGGATAACCATCTGTATGCCAAGTTCAGCAAATGTGCATTTTGGTTACAGGAGATTGGCTTTCTTGGACACGTAGTCTCCGCTCGTGGAATTCAGGTGGACCCAGCAAAGATCGAAGCTGTTATTGAGTGGAAGACGCCTGCTAATGCCACGGAGATCCGGAGTTTCCTAGGATTAGCAGGCTATTATCGTCGATTCGTGGAGGGTTTTTCCAAATTGGCGAAACCAATGACGAAATTGACGGGAAAAAATGTGCGGTTTGAGTGGACGTCAGAGTGTGAGATGAGTTTCATGGAACTCAAGAAGCGACTGACAACTGCACCGATATTAGCTTTACCACGACCAGGTGTGCAGTATGATGTGTATACAGATGCGTCAAAACAAGGTCTAGGTTGTGTATTGATGCAAGAGGGACATGTGATTGCCTATGCATCTAGACAGTTACGAAAGCACGAGGAAAATTATCCAACGCACGATCTCGAGTTAGCTGCGGTAGTGCATGCATTGAAGATTTGGAGATCTTATTTATACGGTGAAAAGGTTAAGCTTAACACGGACCATAAGAGTTTGACCTATGTGATCTCTCAGAAAGATTTGAATCTTCGACAACGACGATGGCTCGAGTTGATAGCTGATTATGACTTGGAGATTGCATACCATCCGGGTAAGGCAAACGTAGTTGCCGACGCCTTGAGCCGAAAGAGAATCCTATCGACTATACGAGTTCTATCATCGTCACGAGAGAACATAGCAGAACTGTCAGCTATGTTGGGACACATGGTGATTTCTGGGGAGGATCAGGCTCCGAGTTTAAGAGGACGAGTGATCTCAGGACAACGCAGTGATCCAGACCTGGTCCGATTCATTGAAGATATGGACAAATACAGTGAGAAGGGTTACACATTAGATGACGAGCATGCCTTGAGACTTTATCACCGTCTTTGTGTACCAGATGATCGTGATTTGAGACAGGATATTCTGTGTGAGGCTCATCAATCGAGATTGGCTATTCATCCTGGAGCCAGCAAAATGTATCAGGGATTGCGACAATGGTACACATGGCCTGGTATTAAGAAAGATGTTGCGGATTTCGTTGCTCGATGTCTTACGTGTCAGCAAGTGAAGGCTGAACGACAGATGCCAGGTGGAAAGCTACAACCATTAGAGATCCCAGAGTGGAAGTGGGACTCTATTGCTATGGATTTTGTCGTTGGATTGCCAATGACCCAGACAAAAAAAAAAACGCTATTTGGGTAATCGTTGATCGATTAACCAAGTCAGCACATTTTATTCCGATTCGACAGGAGTATACCGTAGACCGACTGGCGCAAATTTATATTGATGAGATTGTCCGACTACACGGAGTTCCGAGTGACATTATCTCGGATCGTGACCCTAGATTCACATCCCGATTGTGGGGTGCGATACAGGAAGCATTGGGTACAAAGTTAAAGATGAGCACCGCTTATCATCCACAGACAGATGGACAATCAGAACGAACCATCCAGACGCTCGAAGACATGTTGAGAGCATGCATATTAGAATGGGGAGTTCCATGGGATAAACATTTGATGTTGTGCGAGTTTGCATACAACAACAGTTATCATGCCAGCATCGGAATGGCACCTTATGAGGCATTATATGGGAGACCCTGTAAAACCCCAATATGTTGGACAGAGATTGGGGAAAGACGAGCATTTGGGCCTGAGATAGTGGAAGAAACTACAGAGGTAATACGAAATATCAAGGCTAATCTGAAGGTAGCTCAAGATCGACAGAAATCTTACGCAGATAAGAGGAGACGAGATTTTACATTGGAAGTGGGAGACCAAACATTTCTCCGTGTGCAGGCGATGCGAGGACATGCAAGATTTGGACAATCAGGGAAGCTTAA
>NW_010967256.1:16453-17799 GCF_000463585.1 Tarenaya hassleriana
AAGAATAAGAGTTCACGGGATTTCGGGAAGAAGAAGGAAGATTCGATCGTGGAGACTACACATCTGCATGAGACTTTCTTTCCTCTCTTTTACCTTTTTCTTTATGAGCTTTTTGTTGTTTTCTATGAACCGTGAGTAGATCCACGGCTATGGGTTAGGGATTCGTATGTGTTTTGGGTATGTTTGAACCCTAACTTGGATTTTGGTTTTGATTTGTTTCGGTTCTATTGATTTGCGTTTTTATTGGATTGATGTTTGCTAACCCCTTGATCAATTATCTTGGATTCTGAACCACATAGAGATATGGGTTTGTTTCGGATCAAAATCAATAGGATAGATCGTATTATTCACATAGAGATATGGTTTAATCGATCTAGGGTTGATGATAGCGTTCTTCATGCATCTAGGGTTAACTTGAATAGATCGAGAGATTGACGAGTTACTCTGTAGGTAGGGAGTTAGTAGACCGAGAGGTGAATTCTCTATCTTTGTTGCTTGATGATTCCCGAATACAAGTCATAATCGTTATTCTCGCATGCTTAGCATATACCCATACACGCGAATACGATCCCGACGCCCGTAGTCATCCTTGTTTGATAGGTCACTTGTTTTTATTTGCTTTCTTATTTTATTTTCCATTGATTCCACTTATTTCCACCATCACTTCCACTTGCTTGCTTGCTTTGATCTATTTTCGATCTAGATTTGGATTTAGCAACCGGTCCTCGTGTTCGACCCCGTGTTACGACGATCCGTATCCTTGCGGTGAGTTGTGAATCGGGTTATAGATTTTATACTCGATACACACGTATCAATGATGTAGTATCTGTAAAGATTAACAATCGAACAAATCCGAAGCTAAACACGCACTTAAACGTCTCAAATGTCATAAAGTGAAGTAAATATGTCGGATGAATCGTATGAAAATCGATGATATATTGCGTGTTATCAATTGCCGATCCGTTGACGAAGCCTCTCCTTTCGTCGAAGCATGATGGTCATGTTAGGGATATGGGCATTAGATGTTTAGCAGTCCATGATTAGAGCAAGTGGGAGATTGTTGGTTTAGTGCTCTATGATGTACTATTATGCGAGCTTTGTTTAGATGCATTTGATATGTATTGACGCTTTCGGTCTATTTATGGATGGATGAGTGTTTTATTCATTACATATTGTGCATACTTATGTGTTATGAAATCCATGTATTGTTATGAACAATACTAAACTCCCTAGTCATGTATCATTGTGGGAATAATGATATACTAAGACTAGTATGATGTGTGATTGATGATCATATAGATGATCATAGGTATTGGATACGATCACAATCATAGGTATTCGTTGGA
>NW_010967256.1:18110-48174 GCF_000463585.1 Tarenaya hassleriana
AGTGAACGAGAAAGTAGTCGAATCAGATAAGGTGGCTTGTCCATGCCTTATGTTCGACATATGATATCGCGATACAAAAGGATCATCAACCGGAATCATCACTGGCGTTCGTAAGATCACGAACAAACTCTATTCGAGATAGGTAGTCATAGTGTCTTGCTAGAGACCGCCTATGACTTGTATATCCGGAATAGAGATTTCGGGTTATACTGCTATATCGAATGAGCCTACAGGGTCACACACGCAGGGAATGACAAATACACGAGAAAACGTCGAGAAATCTGGACAAGTGGTCCGGACCGTTCGGTCCAAGAGTGGACCGAACGGACCAGAGCATCTAGTCTGAACGGACCAAGTTGTTGGACCGAACGGACTAGAGGATCCAGTCCGAACGGACTAGAGGATCCAGTCCGAACGGACCAAGTGTTGGACCGAACGGACTGACCAGTCCGAACGAACGGACTGTGTTTTGTGACTTGTCCGAACGGACCAAGTGTCTAGACCGAACGGACTACTAAGCAGTCCATTCGGTCTAGGTTTCGGATTTAATTTAAAATTCGGAATTAGGGTTAATCACTTTAATGAAAGAAGATTAATAACCCTAAGACTGGGTGGCCGACCAAGAGAACTTCAAGAGACCTTTTTGGAGAGTCTAGAGGGTCTAAGAAGTGATCTAAGTCTCGTTTTCTCAAAGCACATCATCGAATAGAAGATTCGAGTCCTAGCAGACAAGTTCAAAAGGTTGGAATCCATCCCGAGGTGTGGATACGTGTAGAGGGAGAGGTATTCTTCCTCCCTTTCGTGATCAGACGAATTCTTCAATTAATACAGGCCCCGGATCGATTGAGGTAAGCGTTCTAACGTTTTTACAAGATCATGCATGATAGGTTTTAGGGTTTCATCAAAATTTTTGTTTTACATCCGCTGCGCGAACCCTATAACTGATCTCTTAGGAATTAGATTCGGTCTTGAGATCCCAGGAAACCCAATAGGGTTTATTTTTGAAAAATCCGAAATTCAGAACGGACGATCCAGAAATACTTGTGGATCGTTCGTTCCAGACATGCAGAACGGACGGTCTACCTTATGTGGCCCGTCGAGTCTGGACCTGCCGGACTGTCGGGTCTGGCCCTTCTGGTCCGTCGGGTCTGGACCCTTCTATCTCGGTTTTTCGTCGTTTTCTCGTGCATTCATCGTCCTTCCCTGCATGTGTGACGCTGTAGGCCCATTCGTTTATAGCAGTATAACCCGAAATCTCTATTTCGGATATACAATCATAGGTGGTCTCTAGCAAGACACTATGACTACCTATCACGAATAGAGTTTGTTCGTGATCTTACGAATGCTAGTGATGATTCAGGTTGATGATCCTTTTGTATCACGATATCATATGTCGAACATAAAGCATGGAAAAACCACCTTATCTGATTCGACTGCTTACTCGTTCACTAAGTTCGACTTTATAAAATAGACAACGTTCGTCTATAGTGCGGCCACACATTTCTACAGTCTAGCTCACACGAGGGGCCCAACGATATCTCTCTCTTTTACGAGATGTACAAATCCCATCTTGACTATCTACAATCCAGTACATGATTCGTGTCATACCTGATACACGCCTTTATAGTCCTCCTGTTATGCAGGACGTTTGACGTATTCAAAGTACGCAACTCCTCATGTTGGATTCCGTAGATATCTAAGGTCATAGGGTCCAATCATGGAACCGTCACATGAGATTCAAGTCATGACGCTAATCCATGTGACAATCTCATGCGGGTCAATCCAGTATTCCGTTGTCCAATGAATACCTATGATTGTGATCATATCCAATACTCATGATCATCTCTATGATCATCTATCACACATCATACTAGTCTTAGTACATCATTATTTCCACAATGATATATAACTAGGGAGTTTAGTATTGTTCACAATACATGGATTTCATTACATATTAAAATATGCATAACATGTAATAAATCAAACACTCATCCATAAAACCATAGAAAATGTCAATACATCAAATGTATCATAAGAAAGCTCATACAACAGTACATCATAGAGCACTAAACCAACACTAAAGTGAGGGATTCGAAAACTAAGGTTGGGTTTGGCTCTCTCGAGTCGAATACCCGCTATCTAAGAGAACACACTTTCGTGGCTTAGAATGAATCCCCGAATGCATTAAATCCCCCTGTCATAATCCTAGGTTGAATTGAACCGAATTTCTTCGCATTCAATCTCAACCTATTTGAATGAATGCATCAAAGAATCAAGAACCCCATGTCTCCATGGAATTCACAACTCTAAAATCTACCCACAAGATTTTCACCCAATAGAAAGCATTAAACACCATTCATCAACCTCTAGCAATCAAATCCAAGCAATTGCATCACTTAATTCATAAATCTTAAATCTCCCTAAGGATTCGTTCAAGAGAGATGAGAGATAAACATGAAGCATAGATTTTCATTCAATGCAAGAGTTTGAAGACATAAACAAAACACAATCTTGGGTTCAAAGATGAATACAAGCATCCTGACATGAGGGCTAATCCCTCATCCCACAACAAGAAACTACTCACTACTCATGTTCAAGAACACCAAAGCAACAAGATGGAACATAGAGAGAGAAAGGGGAGAGAGATGCTCAATAAGGTCTTCAATCTTCAATCCAAAGCAAGTCTCCTTGTTCATCCCTCAAGATTTCGGCTCTAGGTCTTCTGGAAGAGAGAAAATCGCTGCTTCTTCTGCTCCAAAATCAATCTCCCTATCAAAAGTCCAAAAATGACGGACTTAACAATTTCCACGTCAGTCGGACCAGAGTTGGTCCGGCGGACCGGATGTGTAAAGAGTGGAAAAACGCAGCGCAAAGTGATCCTGTTCCGGCTGACCAACAATTGGTCAGCTCCGGACGGGTCTTCAGAGGGTTCCTCGGTTGACTCGAGATTGTCTGGCAGGCCGCCTTTGAGTAGAGAACTCTCAGTCCGGCGGACCTGCATCGGTCAGCTCCGGACTAAGCTCACATCCAGGTCTAGTCAGCTCGTTTGGTTCGGAGTGGTTTGGCAGACTGGCTGAGCTCAGGGCAATCCTGGTCCAGTGGACCACAGTAGGTAAGCTCTGGACCAGGCCTTCATCTGGGCTTGGTCAGCTCGGTTGGCTCGTAGTACGCTGGCAGACTGGCTGAGCGCGGAACACTCCTAGTCCGACGGACCAACAAAGTGGCTAGTTCCGGACCACATCCTCATTTCGGGCTTGGTCAGCTTGCTTGGCTCAGCGCTTTCGGGACGGACTACGGTATTCACATCTGGTCCAGCGGACCAGATTTGGTTAGGGCCGAACTCAACACTTCTCTTCTAGTCTTCTCTCTTCTTCCGGACTGGGCAGATTGAGCACGATTGGTCTGCCGGAGTGGATTTTGGTCAGGGGCAGACCAATTGCCTATTTTCTCAGTTTTTCGCTGAATTTCCACGTTATGCCCTTGAGGTTCTCCCAAAGTCAAGAAATAGTCCAGAACCCTATGATGGCTCTTAAATGCCTAAAAGTATATGAAAAACTGTTTAGAAACCAAATGTATACTCGTATAAAATCCAAACAAAATCCGAGCTATCACTCGACTTTTACGAAATAAAATAAATAAAATTATTTTTCAAATTGAAATGTCTTAAATTTATATTAATGTTGTTAATATTAATTTTGTAACATTAATTTTCTGATTGTTTTAAACAATTTTATGAGAAGTGCAACTACTTTATTTATCTATATAAATCATAGATACATAGTTTATATAAAATCAAAACTAGATAATAAAATTTAGGGAAAATCCAAAAAAAAAATATTAAACTTTTTATTTTTTACAAATATATTAAACTTTTGATTTTGTCAAATAAACATTAAATTTTTTAAATTTGTCAAAAAAATACTTAATTCTTCTACGATTATTAAAATAAACAAATGAAATGACGTGGCATAAAGAGATACAAATACGTCATATTATTGTCGTTGATTTTTTTTATAATTGTATATAGTTCGTGTATTTTTTGAATCATTTTAAAAGTTTAGTGTTTTTTGACAATCATGTAAAAGTTTATATATTTTTTGGATCATTTAAAAGTTTAATATTTTTTAAAACTTATTTAAAAAATTTAGTGTTAATTTGATTAAGAGTTGGATATTTTTTTGTCAAAATTATAAAATTTAGTGTTTTTTTTAAGATTTTTACTAAAATTTATTACCCAATATTTAAGGTACTTACTGTAGCCCACCCCTAGTTAGAAGTATGGATGAGCGTTTCGGGAAACAGTTCGGGTTCGGGACGGAATGGATCGGTTCGGTTTTTTCGGTTTTACAAAAATATGTATCAATCGGGTTTTTTATTGTATTCGGTTCGGTTCGGTTTCGGTATCGGTTCGGTTCGGTTCCGGGTTTCATTAAAAAAATGATAGATTTTCTTTAAAAATATTCGGTTTTTCGGGATTTCTAAAGTTCGGTTCGGTTCGGTTCGGTTCCGGAAAAGTTCAGTTCTCTAAAAATGGTAGGGTTCGGAAAATAACAGCGGTTTCAAATCGAAAAAAAATACCGTTTTAACGGTTCGGTTCGATCCGGTTCCGAAGAACCGAACCGGCCCTGCCCTAGTTAGAAGTGTAAACTATATCCCGATTCGACTAGAAGACGGCGGGTTTGCTTCTTCAGTTCGAACCCAACAAAACTAGTTGCAAAGAGGGAGAATCAGATTGTGTAGAAATGGCGAAACCAGCTGTAGGAAACGAGTCGGTGGTGGGATCTCTGACGCCATCGAAGAAGAGAGATTACAGAGTCACGAACAGGCTCCAAGAAGGGAAAAGACCCTTATACGCCGTCGTCTTCAACTTTATTGATTCTCGTTTCTTCAATGTCTTCGCCACTGTCGGCGGAAACCGGGTAAAATTTTCTGGGTTTGCTTCGAAAACGATAGATTTTTCATATAATCCTCTGGACACAAGCTTCTTTAGTTGGTCTTTTTTCCTGTTGGGTTGGAATTTTGTTGAATTACTTGGATGAAAGAACTTTGTCTTCTGCTACTCTTGTCGCTGCTGTTTGATACTCTCAATTACTTTCAATTCTGTCTCACATGACACCATATGAAAATATCTACTTGTTAGTTTAGTTTACTACTGCCGATTTGAGAGCGGCAAACGTAAGCTCATAGATTGTTCCAACATTATAGAGTTAAGCTCTCTGGTTGATTTATACAAAGGAGAATGACGTATGGGTAACTACTGTGAGGCATTGCTGTCTTTCCTGAATTATCGAGTGATGTTATTGGTTACATGAGTTTGCATCAAAGCTGGTGTAGCCAGTTCCTTTCAGAAGTTTAACTGTAGGGAGTTTGGGATTGTTCACTTTGTACCCCTCTATCCATCAGGTCACTGTTTACCAATGTCTTGAAGGTGGTGCTATAGCCGCATTGCAATCTTATGTTGACGAAGACGTAAGAAATGATATTGATATTTACCATGTATTTCCACTTATATCTTGTGGGAAGTAGAAAACTCGAGGTTCATTGAAGGTGTTGTGGGTGTATCCATGCGCTCTGTAGATCAGAAGGATGAGTCCTTTTACACTGTAAGTTGGGCATGCGGCATTGGTGGGAACCCATTCGTGGTGGCTGGAGGTGTAAATGGTATCATTCGTGTCATTGATGCCAACAATGAGAAAATATATAAGGTATATATCACATGTTCTGCATTTTAGAATGATTGAGTTTATCTTGCTTCTGAATTTTCCAATGAAATGGGTGCCGTTTCTCTCATGGTATCTGTCTTTTTGGCTATCACATACTAATGTATATGTAGAGTTTCGTGGGTCATGGAGATTCAGTAAATGAAATCAGGACTCAGCCATTGAAGCCTTCACTTGTGATAACTGCAAGCAAGGTAAAACAAAGTGAAAACAAAATCTTTTGGCATACTTTACTATATCTGAAGGTTAATTTGATGGTAGATGATTAATAATGCTGGCATGAAATGGATCAGGATGAGTCGATTCGATTATGGAATGTTGAAACTGGAATATGCGTTCTGATATTTGCGGGCTCCGGGGGTCATCGCAATGAAGTTCTAAGTGTGGTGAGTATAACTGACCTTTTATGCCTACAAGGGAAAGACTGGTTTGTAAAGGAAAGGCTAGTTTCAGCGCCGTAAGGATATGTTGAGGATAACAAGGGTTTCTTGGAAACTGTAGGATTTCCATCCTTCAGATATATACCGAATTGCAAGTTGTGGTATGGACAACACTGTTAAGATATGGTCGATGAAAGGTATTAACAACCTGAGTGCCTTTGTAAAGAAATCCGTTCGTGAGTATTTTAGAAATGTGTCTCCATTTTTCGCTTGGGCTATCTCCAGAGTTCTGGCAATATGTGGAGAAGTCTTTCACATGGACTGACCTACCATCAAAATTCCCCACAAAATATGTGCAATTCCCTGTGAGTATATTGTTTTCTATGTACAACTCCACGTGGATACTTTCTTCTTCGTGTTTGAACAATAAATTCCGTATAAACATTGTTGACCTTTCTTAAAATTCATTCAGGTATTCATAGCTTCAATTCACTCAAATTATGTGGACTGTACTCGCTGGCTTGGTGATTTTGTCCTTTCAAAGGTAAGTCCGTGTTAGTGATGGATAAAGCTAAAGTACAAGGCACTTCATAATGTTTTGCTCGTGCGCTATTCAGAGCGTTGACAATGAGATCGTGTTGTGGGAACCAAAAGCAAAAGAGCAGTCTCCTGGAGAGGTTAGGGTTTCATTTTCGTGTCAAAAGGATAAATGTTCGATCTCGAGTGCTTTATTTACAGATTCAAGTATCATTTTGCAGGGTACAGCAGATATCCTACAAAGGTACCCTGTTCCTGAATGTGACATTTGGTTCATCAAATTTTCATGTGACTTCCATTACAACGCTGCCGCTATAGGTAATATTACAGAACCACCAATTTATAAACAAAGTCACATTATATATAGTTTGTCCATGCGATGAAGCAATAAGGCGGTGTGTTATCAGGGAATCGTGAAGGGAAGATTTATGTATGGGAACTACAAAGTAGCCCTCCTGTTTTGATTGCGAGGTTGGTTGAATTTTTCAACAACGCTCGTTTGATCCGTCACTTTGGCGGGTTTGTATTCTCAACACGATCCTTTTTTTCATCACAGGTTGTCTCACAATCAATCAAAGTCTCCGATTAGACAAACGGCCATGTCATTTGATGGAAGGTAACTAACTAATCCACTTCTACCAATGCATGGATCATAAGGTTTTTATGACTTCTTTCAGTAAGACAGATCTATCTGTTTCTTCTTCTTCCGTGGGATGCAGCACTATTCTTAGTTGTTGTGAGGATGGGACGATTTGGCGTTGGGACTCGACGGGCAACTAAAGAGAGTTTAGTCTTTTGTATAATTAAGGTATGTTGATCTTGAGAACATTCTCCATTGTCTGCTTGCTAAGTTCAAACTGGTGTTTAGTTAAATGTATGGATTTGGGACTTGTTCTGTAGTTCTGGTGGTGCGGTTTTTTTGTTCTGACACTTTACACTCGTGTCATTTAGCTTCAGGCTTTTTGTGCAATTTTTTTTTAAGTTTTTGCATGAAAACTAGCTGAAAAAAGCAGTGAGGTATTTATATTTATTGCAACGGGCCCGAGAAAGCCGAAGCAACACCCTGCTTCAGGATTGGTACTCACTTACGATTCAGCGAGAGATTGTAGACGAATGATATAATGCTGTAAAAATTTTCTTTCCTGCTACAGGGGTTTTTAGCGAAAGCTTCTAGTGTGGATTTGGATCCTGGACTATGTACCACCCATTTTTGAGTAATACACAACACATTACATCAAAAAAAAAAAAAACTCTGAAACCCTAGCAGCAAGAGACACCATTATCGCGAGAAAAACCCTCCATGGAAGCCATGAGAGCATGCGGAATGAATGTGGTTTATTGGAAGATGGAAACAGCGTTTCCATGTTGTAGTAGATAAGTGCGAGGTTTGGTTGGGACAAAGATGAAAAGATTTTGGGTGGCGTATGGTTGCCTTCCCAGTTTCTGGGAACGAGGAAAAGTGATTAAAAAACAAACATGGATGAAGAAGACCAAGGAAGATATTACTTTGCAACGCAAGAGACAGATGATAAGGGCGTGGCTAAAAACAAAACGTAGATTCTATCAGAATGTACTCTAAAACAAAATTCAAGCGTTCACATAAGTGAATAAAAGAACATAACAAAAGTGGTAAGATCCACCACCTAATACGACAGAACAAAGATATTTATTGATTAACTGTAACTAGTAGATTAATCTCCATGATCTCTTCTAATTACAATCAAATTTTGGTTCTAACCGTTGGATTTCCACAAGCGACTCTCTAGTCAATCGATCTCGGTAAGCAATTTAAACAATTGGAATCCTGTATCCGAAAGTGAACCGAAACCAAGCAACAACAATCCTCTCATTGTTCTTGGTGAAGACTGGACATCAGAAACCGATTCTTCATACGGATAATGAATCACGAACCTATTATCTTAAATTGTAGACAAACCACAAACACTAGAATCAATAAAAAGCTGCAGAAGTTATAAGAAAAACTTTCATTGAATCAAACAAAAGACAAGTATCTTCCATCTTCCTAAACCCTAGCATGCATACTAAGCAAAGCACTTCCATGTTGATGTTATCCACATTGTAAGAACTCATTCTTTAATCAATGTCAATCTAGAAATCGTATACTTATGTACATTCTATCGAACAGTTCATATGTATTATCTGTTCACACGTTTTCGCAGAAGACATGAACACTTAGCAACAATATGTATCTACCTTTTCGGTTATCTATCTCGAGAGAACTCTAAAGTTAAATGTGCTTACTTTGGAATAGTTTTAGAATAGATGACCTTTTGGGAAATACTTTTTGGGATATGTGTAAGTAAGGACAAAACATACTAAAAAATCTTGTGTTGGTGTGTGGGGATAGTCCTATCATTCAGTAACGGTTTCGTGGCGTTACACCCATAGATGCTTACATTCCAAAAACTTTCATTCAATCAAACAAAAGACAAGTATCTTCCATCTTTTTTTTTTTGGTTTGAATGTGATTGTATTAATTTTCCAAAAGTTACATCCGATGGTAAAACAAAAACTTATACAAAAGATTGGATTCCCATTAGCAAGTGGTAAAAAAGTTCCGTTAAAGGTCCTAGGAGCAGCATGTCATCAGCCTATCTTAGTCCGTTCGTGTGGTAGTACCAGTCCTCGAGTAACCGAGTATGTGCTTGAGTTTTCCCCATCTGCGCAGACATTAGAAGGGTTCTCATATGTCGGTCCAGTCTGATCCGGGTTTGTTGTATCGTTCTCGCCTTTCCGCGGAATGTTCTGTCGTTCCTTTCTTTCCACAACAGATCAATTGTGATTTGGCAAAGTACCTTAGCGAGAGTACCTCTGTTCCTGGTCGAGTTTACGGCGTGGCTTCTAAACCACGAGACAAGATCTCGAAAATCGGATGGTGGTGAGTTCCAACATCGCGAGGCGTAGTGTTGCCATACTGCCGAGCTGAAAGGGCAGTCGAAGAAGAGATGCGGGAGAGATTCGTCTGTCAATCCGCAGAGTGAGCAGGTTGTGTCCACCTGGATACCCCATCTGACTAGCCGATCCCTGGTAGGCAAACGCTGCAGCATCACTTGCCACATCAGAAGGCTAAGCCTCGGGGTTGTTACCTTGATCCAAACAAGGTTGAACCAATCTACTTGAGCCCTTGATGTTCTGATCTGCTGCCAAGTTAGCTTGGTCGAGAAACGCGGTTCGTATTCTCCATTTGGTTGTTTCCATAGAGCCAAATCTGGCCCCGCTGATGCCCTTGGAGGCTGTAAAGGTGCAATGACAACCAGAATCTGTTGCGTTGCTTCGGACCTTGCTCCGGGAAGGAACCATCGTCCGTCTGGGGCTGCTTGTGCTATCGTTGCAGTCCTCTGGACACGTAGGATCCGCGGGCCAGAGTCGCCAGCAACTGTGATCAGAGGTCCAATTCCAGTCCAGTTGTCATGCCAGAACTTTGCCGAATTCCCGTCGCCAATCTGTACCCGCAGAAATTCTTTTGCTTTATCCTTTATTTTGAAGAGCTTTCGGAGTGTCCAAGAGAGTCTGTTACTTAACTTGCAGTCCCAGTAGCATGAAGCCTTGAATACATTTGCTTTCACCCAAGCCACCCAAAGCGATCCAGCTTGGTGAACATTATCCATATGAGCTTTAACCTGAATACAAGGTTGAAATCTTCCAGCCTTCTCAGCCCGAGACCTCCTTCCCTCCTAGGCTGACAAATGGAAGACCAAGATATGCGATAGGATCCCAAGGAGGGTTGACTGCCCTTCCATAGAGAGCCCGCACATAAGTTGTCAACCTTTTTGAGGAAAAACCGAGAGAGTGCAAAGATCGAACTCCATGCATTCACAAGACCGTATATCACAGTATTAATCAATTGGATCCTGCCGGCATATGAGAGGCATCGGTTGCTCCATGCTGCTAGTTTACCTTGAATTTTCTGAATCAGTGGCTGGTAGTCGACGTTGGATAGCTTAGTCGGCTTTAGTGGCACCCCGAGGTATTTTACTGGAAAGCAACCCAACTTGAAGCCTAGAGTAGATGATGTAGTTTCTGCTTGCTGGGTAGTCATCCCTCCAAGATAGAGTTCTGACTTAGCCTGGTTCATCATCAGCCCTGACTCGGTGCTGAACTCCTCTAGAATATTCACTGCCCCTTGAATCGACTGAATATCCCCCGAGCAGAATATCATCACATCATCTGCAAAGGAAAGATGTGTGATAAGTGGGTCCCTACACTTTGGATGGAACCGAAACAAGCCCTCAACGACTCCTTTATTCAGCTTCTTGGTGAGAATTTCCATTGACAGGATGAATAAATACGGTGACATTGGATCTCCTTGCCTTAATCCACGCCTGCCCTTAAAGTAGCCCGCTAATTCCCCGTTAATGTTAACGGAAAATTTTGGAGATGTAACACAACACTTAATCCAACTCACGAATCTGACCGGAAGGTTGAGTCCTTTGAGAACATTTAGTAAGAACTCCCACGAGAGGGTATCAAAGGCCTTCCGAATGTCAATCTTTATCATCGCACTTGCCTTTGATCCTTTACAGTTGTAATCACGGATTAGTTCAGTTGCTAGCAAGATGTTCTCGAGCATAAGTCTTCTCTGCAAGAAAGCTGTTTGGTTAGGCGAGATAATGTCCTGGAGGATTGTCTTTAGTCTCTTGGTGAGGATTGTAGAAATAATCTTGTACACCGTATTACAACAACTTATTGGCCGATAGTCCGTTAGTGAGCACGCTCCTGCCCTTTTCGGAATCAGGGAGATAATGGTCGCATTTGTTTGCCCCAAAAGTCGCCCCGAAACAAAGAAATCCAGGATCGATCTGGTTAGGTCTGATCCTGTCACTTCCCATGTTGCCTGGAAAAATTCTTTGGAGAAGTCGTTTGGCCCGGACGCCTTATTATCCGGCATGTCGAAGAGAACCTGCTTGATTTCATCGGTAGAGGGTATTCTCGTTAATTCCACAGCAATATCATTTGAGCATGAGTACCTCATGAGAGAGCGGACACTGTCAACTGTCGGCGGCCTGATTCCAACATCTGCTTTCCCAATCAAACCAGTATAAAAATCTATAGCATGTGCTTTAATGGTGGCTGGCGAGTCAAGTTTCTGTCCAGCACCATCAACAAGGGAATGAATGTGATTTTGGGCATTCCTTGCGTTAGCCACTTTATGGAAGAAAGCTGTGTTCTTATCTCCCAATTGAAGCCATTTGATTCTGGATTTCTGCCTGAACAGCTTCTCCTCAACCGCACATAGTGTCAACCATTCTTTCCTTAATCTCTTCTCATTATCGATGGATTCAACTGTCGGAGAATCAAGCGCAACCTTCTGAGCATGTTTTAGCTGATCCTCAATAGTCTTGACACGTTGTGACAGGTTGTTGAACCTCCTAAAGTTGAGTTGCCGAAGGGGTTCCTTGAGCGACTTGAGAGCTTTGCACAATTTGTATTGGTCGTTACCACTCCATTCATGCAAAGCCCATTGTGCTCTAACAACCTGCATAAAATCCGGCACCAACATGAGATGGTGATGGAATTTGAATGGCTTTCGTATCTGGGAAGATAGAGACGGGAAAGTCAGCACACAGGGCGTGTGGTCAGAAGGCCCCAGAGCCTGATAATCCACATAAGCTGTTGGAAATGTTTCTACCCAACGATCATTACACAGTGTCCTGTCAAGTTTGACTGATAACAGATTCGCTGATTGGTTGTTACACCACGTGAAGTGCGTTCCGGTACTTGGCAAATCCTGAACACCTATTTCCTCAACACAGGCTGCAAAGTCTTGGCGGCCTTGTCGCTGTGAAGGCAAGTCACTGAGATCAGAGCGGTCTTCCAGAAACAGGGGCTGATTAAAATCTCCAAGGATAATCCAAGGTGATTGCATCAAGGGAGCGTAAGAGTGCAGGCAGACCAGTTCCCTCCAGAGTTCCATTCTAGTTGGGGCGTTGTTACTCGCATAAACGAACGTCACCGTAAAAGAAAGATTATTGCGGACCTGATGAATTCCACACGTGATAGCTTGCTTCGATGACTGATAAAATGTGACGAGAATAGAAGGATCCCAAACAATCCAAATTCTGCCAATGTTGGTCTTGATCATAGTTGGATTGACACCTCCATCCCATGGGACTGCGGCTTTGATCCTGACAGCATTATCCTCAAGGATATGTGTTTCCAAAAGAGCTCCTAGCAAGACCTTGTTCTCTTGAATCCACTTGCGAACCAAAATTTTTTTATTTGGACTATTAAGTCCTCTGATGTTCCATGCAAAAAACATGAGAATCCAAAAGGGGAGGTTTAGTGTCCTTTCGCAGCCTTGCGGCTGCGAGCCTTTCTTTTCTGCTTCGTACCACTGTTCTCTGGCTTCGGTGATGCTGGACTGTGAGACGACGTATGCTGCCATGCTTCTGCGGAGGGAGCAATTAGTGTGCTTGTGGTACCCTGATTGGTAGGCAGAGCATCAGGTGTAACCTGTTGAGTAGGAGGTATCTCAAACTGACCATTTACTTGAGTGTCTACACTAGTGGACCGAGTCAGAGGCTGCTCCTGAGCAACTTCAATCCCTTGTTGGGCCTGAGATTGGCTTTGCTCAGGATGATCCTTAGCACTAGCAGGCTGTGGTCTTGCATCGTGCTGCTTCAGAGTAGCTGGTGGATGTGTTGGGCAGTGAAGGTGATTGTGTCAAACTTCTCGACAGAGGGAGCAAGTCGGTGGTAGCCAGTCATAGGCTACATTGATGGACAACTCTCTATTATCAGGTAAGCGAACTGCAATCTGATTCGGTGGCGGCCTGTACAGCTGAATCTCAGTATAAATCCTAGCAATAGCCAGGTTTTCCTTTGAGGCCGTTGCTCGATCCATGTATAGGGGCTCTCCTATACTTGTCACAATTCTGCTCAAGCAATCTGAATTGTATAGAATGTGCGGTAAGTTCCGTAGGGTTACCCACGTAGCAATTGATTGGAGGGGGGGCTTGTCGGGGTTGTGATAGGGATTCCATACCGAGACAAACATCGGACATGGCCCAATATACCAAAACTTACGAGCAAGGATCTTGACTCTAGCTTCAGCACAGGAGACTCTGAACAGAAAAGTACCATTTCCTGCATCATGTACACGAATACGAGGCCCTTTCCTCGCCCAGAGGCCGTTGACTGCACCGATGATGCGACCCATGGAGGGGGGCAGGCCATAGAACTGCCCTATGAGGTAATCTTTCCATTCCTTAGATGATTCTTCCAAAGATTCTTCTGGAATAGTGACCAATGGTATACCCGATGCGTGGACTTCCGGCGACCCTAGCCTCTGCATTTTCCGAGCTGCCGGGAACAGGTGCTCACTCCAGTTCCTTTGGGGCGGCTTAGGAACCTTGGGTGTGTCGCTTTCCTGACAAGGGGAGCTAGTGGAAGAAGTCACCAGCTCGTTCTCCTTGCACGGGCCAAGAATGGGAGGCGGGGATGTGCGCTTCGGAGAGGTTGGACAAGATCTCGAGTGTTGAACGATACTGAGGCCGTTACTGCCAAATCTGAGAGATTTAGGGTTAGGATTTTCTCCGACATGTCGGGAATCAAGAAGGAGGGGCTTAGGAGTTTGACGAGAAACAGGGGAGTGGGTTATCTGTGGTGGCTGAGAGAGAAGATGGGGAAGGGAAGAAGAGACTGAGGGGGGAGGGGCCGAACCAAGGAGGCCCGGGGAAGGGGGAGCCGAAGAAGAGCAAAGACGAGGGGCCATGGGTGGATGATTTAAGTGGAGTCTAGGTGTTTACCGGCCAGCAGAGGCCGGCCGGCGGGGTGGAGTGAGGAAGGGGGTCTAGGATTTCGGTGTTTCGAATCGCCTTACAATCGCCATGTTTTTACTGTGTCCTTGATCAATCCACACAGTTTCATATCAAGTATCTTCCATCTTCCTAAACCCTAGCATGCATACTAAGCATAGCACTCCCATGTTGATGTTATCCACATTGTAAGAACCCATCGCAGAAGACGTGAACACTTAACAACAAGATGCATCTATTTTTTCGGTTATCCATCTGTCGAGAACTCCAAAGTTAAATGTGTTTACTTTGGAGTAGTTTTAGGATGGATGATCTTTTGGGAAGTATTTTTCGGTATGTGTGCGAGTAAAGACAAAACATGCTAAAAAGTCTCGTGTTGGTGTGTGAGGACAGTTCTATCATTCCGTAATTCCGTACCGACTTCGAGACGTTACACCCGCACTCACAATGGTACAATCAGTTGGGCTCTTAAGAATGAGAGAAATTTAATGTATGAAAACAGTATATTCACATTCATCTTCCGAAAGTTTCACTCGACAAAAGGCAGAGAAGAGCAAATATGAGAATCAAACAAGGAAGGAGCAAACATAATTGAAGAAATCTCATTTCAATTCTCATAGCATAAAGAAGATGAATATTGCACAAGTTGGAGTAAAGAAAAGATGAATATTCGGCAAAGACAATTGAGATACAACTGTAGAGAATTATTATACAAAGAGAAGTAAGTACAAGAGTTGTCGAGACTATTATTGAAGTGAGGACTATATATACGAGAAATACTTACGAGAATCACTTGAGAAAATATGAGTTATATTTGAAGGGAACTTTATAAAACAGACAACAGTTTACAAAGTGATAACACACAAAATGTTTGTATTGTTAAAATTTATTATGATACAGAATTTTTTTCAGAAAGGGTGAAACAGAAAGAAAGAAAGAAGAGTGAAATAGAGGGAGTTGAGTGTAATTTAGAAAAAAGTGAAGTGTATTTAATTTATACAAAGAAATAGAATTAGGGAACATATGAGTATACATTTTCAATAAGAATCGTGTACTATTTAAGATTCAAGTTAAAAGTCTGTCACTAAGTCGTACTGAAATTTCTGAAGTAATCATACAAAATTGTCATTGACATACATTTAATTAATTAAATTATTATTCATCAATAAAATAAGAAAAATGGGAAAAGAACAAAATAATAATGAACAGAACTAACAGAGACCAAAGAATTCGACTACGTTAGCGACCTTATCTCTGAATCCCACTCTCATCCTTCTTCTTTGCCCCAAAACATGGCGTCCACTCGGCTCAAACTCCATTCCCAATCCTTCAAAACCATAAACTCATCTTCTCAATCATCTCCCCACGAAACCCTAATTTTACATCTTCCCTTCTCCGAATCCTTCTCCCACAATTCCCGCCTCCAAATCTCTTCAGTCCCTTCGAATCTTCACAGGAAACCCACAACCCGTTTTCTCCCACTCTGTTTCTCTGTTCCTTCTGTCTCTTCGCCTCCCACATCGAAGGAAGAAGCCATTCTTCAAGCCAGAACCTGTCTCACTTCTTGTCTCCTCAAATCCATCAACAACCCCAAACTCGCATCTGCGAAACTGAAGAAGCTGAAACAGCCGAGATTCCGTGTCGAAATCCCTCTTGTCGACGAAGACTCTCCTTCTTCGTTGTCTAAACTCGCTTCTTCGATCTTCGATGACTTACCCATCTCGAGAAAAGGCTCCAAATCCAAGATCATCATCCTTTGGCCGGACTCTTCATTCGCTGAAGCCGCTGCTGGAGAGTTTCGCTCCTACAGTATCCAGAACACCGGCATAGACTCCGTTTTAGACACCGGAAAAAACAGGCCAGCTCTGAACTCTGCTGACGTTGCGGTGTTCATGGCGCCGGAGATATCAAAGATCGAGGAGGTGGAAACAGTGGCGGAAGTTTTTTACCCGAAGCCGGTGCTGATGATGAATCCGAGATGGGTTTTCGACGAAGAGAAGACATTAGGCGAAGAATTTAGCAGGTTCGTGGGTTCGTTCGAAGTGATTTACGCGTTTACAGGTCTTGAAGTGAGAGGAGTGTTGAGCAAGAGAAGGGGAGTGATCTTCAAGTTCGTGAGAGATGGTGTTTTGAGCGGAGAGAGATGGAGTGTTCTCGTGGAAGAAGAAGAAAAAGACAAAGCGCTCAAGCTGGTTTCGAGCTTCAAAGCTCGACCATCAATGGAGGAAGTTGAGACCGTACTGTACAATTTGATGGCGATGAATTCTCCGATCACGAAGTCAGCGAGGTTCCTCAGGGATTTGGTTTCGAACATCACGGGAAAAAAGTAAATTGATTCCAGTTTTGTTCCGGTTGTCGGAAAAAACGAAATCGAGATTAATTTGATTCAGTTGGGGACCGGTTTTGATTTGGAGTTTTTTCATCGATGTTGTTCTGGATCCAGGAAAAAAAATAAGGTTGACTACATTTGATTCGGTTTCGGATTGGTTTCGTGTCAAATTTATATCGGTTTTGATTCGGTTTAGACAACAATTGATCTGAAATTTTGAACCAAGTTAAATTCAATTTGCACGTGATTAGGTGATTAATATCGAAAAATCAAACCGGTTTTGATTTTTTCTAACATGATATATATATATAAACTTTGTTCTGAATGGTTTTCTGAAGAAATGTAACGTTGATGATGGCAGGAGGGGTGGGCACGGATCGGGTATCCGGAATTTTAGGGTTACCCGAACTCGAACCCGAACCCGATTTTTTTTTAAAAATTACCCGAATTCGAACCCGAGTTAACCGGATACCCGGAAATCGGATACCCGAGATAATATCCGGGTATCCGTGAGTATCCGAACCCGGATTTTAAAATCAAAATTTTAATAAAAATACCTAAATATCTGTATTTTAATCACAAACATAATGAAATTTTAGCATTTTGATCACAAATACATATGTACACACAGATCTGATACATTACCTCACTTAAAATATTTACACAAATGAATCTGAAAAAAAGGAGAACGAAACCGCTGAATAAACGAGCAACAAAACATGTAGTGTCGAAGAAACTTAGAAAATGAGCAAGCTACAGAGAAACGAAACCGTGGAAGTCTGAAAGAAATGTAAGAGGAGAAGTCATCATAAGCCACAGTAGAAGAAATGAAACCATGCAAGCCATAAAACGTGAGTAGATTAGAGAGAAGATTGAGTCTGCAAAAAAAAATCAAAGAAAAAGGAGATGCAGAAGGTTTACGGCGTTGGGAGAACAAGACAGAGGGAGTATTGGATTAGGAATTTAGGGTTTATTTTTAAATGAAGGGTATAATGGTAATTTGTTTAATTCCGGGTACCCGGATAATTACCCGACTTTAAAATTATTACCCGAACCCGAATCCGAAATTCGGGTATTTCTAAAATGATTACCCGATCTCACTCGTTAAGTCTTCGGATACCCTAATTTCGGGTATCCGTCTCACGGGTCGGGTCGGGTACCCGAATTCCGGGTTTTTTTGCCCAGCCCTAGCAGGAGGAGTGTGTATATATATATATATAAGGTGATAAATATAAAAAGGTCTCATTTTAGAAAAATAAATATTTACCTGCATTTCCAAATTCTTTAAAAAGTGAATTAAACCAGTGAAAAAACATCTTTTTCAATTAATTTTCTAATGATATTTGATTCAAAATAATTAGTAATTATTATTTGAATTCGGTTTAATTTGATATCTCTCACAAAATATTTACCTGGTCTGGTCTATCCTTCGTTTATGTTTTTTTAGTAGCCTGCCTGGATATATGAATTTTTTTTATAAGTAAAGCAAATGAGATAAATTAACTTTGGGGATTTATAAAGAAAAAGAAAACTGAATTTTATTTAAGACATAGTGCTGGCGTGGCAACAAATAAGACATATTCTCCTTCCCTCCCCCGTCACCAACACCAGAAAATATCTTATCTGTATACATGACCTAGCTGCCCATTTATATCATCTTCTTCCCAATCGGCGCACAAAATTTCTCCTAAGGAAACAACTAAATAACATCTCAAAAATAACATAAAAAAAAATAAAATAGTGAGAAATTGAAGGGAAAAAAATGTGGTGCGTACAGTATCATTCACCTTGTCTTGTCGGCTTGAGTGCTCCGACAGAGAAAAACCACAGACATGGGAGGAACCAAGTGTTCTTGCCCTCATCAAGCTCCGTGGCTGAACTTCAATGGCGAAGAACTTCTTCTTTGGCCACTGTCGGGTTGAAAGCGAGTGTGGTGCCTCCTTCAGAGTCTGGTGACATCACTGGCTTTCTTCAGATAAGGTCGGTCTAAATATTTTCTCATCATTTACATTTTAGTGTGATTTTGTTTCAGAGTTCGTGTCTCACGAAATAAGCCAATTACATTGATTTCAGCCTTGCAAGGTTAGAGTTTGGTATTAGATAATAAGACCAGTTCCAACCAGATTGTTGGAGTTTGATAGTATATTTTATAATAAGACCGGTTTGCTTAGGTTTTTTTCATGCATATGAATAACTGGAAGAAAAAAATCCTCGTAAATTCTACCAAAATCGATATTTGGGTTACTTCAGATTCAGATTCGGTTTACGAAATTTTGATGAGCTCGTCTCGTGTTCTATTCCCAACAAACCAGATAGATTGGTTATATTATATCTGAGATTTTTTTTTGGGTCTTGTTTGGCAGCGGAGGAATGATACTCTTGTATTGGATAGCGAATTTCGTGGTACCAGATCTAATTTACAAGTCGCTCCAGGTTGACGAAGCCGATGAAGAGCAGGACTCAACTGACTAGTTATTGTTGGAATTTTTTGGGTTTGGTTCAGATTGGAATTATTCGGTTTAAAAGGAATGAAACAGAATCAAATTCCGTTCCATTTGAATTCTCTCTCTCTGTTTTCAGTTGGAATTAAATTTAATTTGAATTAGACTTGAACATTTGATATATTCGGGACACTGTTTTCAGTTGGAATTAAATTTAATTTGAATTAGACTTGAACATTTGATATATTCGGGACAAAACTTTCAGTTGGAATTAAATTTAATTTGAATTAGACTTGAACATTTGATATATTCGGGACAAAACTAGGAGTAGAACCGATCTGTACAAAACCGAAAATCTCAATAATATATTTTTTTAAATTGTACCATTCAAAATTTCCAGACAATATATTTTTTATAGAACCGAATTTCCTAAAACCGAACGAAATTTTACAAAATTTCCAAAAAATCAAAATTTTCTTAAGAAAATCTAAAAATTTTAACACACACTGAAACCGAACCGTACCGAAATTATAACCAACTGAATAATATACGATACTAATTTAATACAAATTTTATAGTACCCAATAAACTATTTCCGAAACAAACCACTAAAATTCCGAGTAGAATTCTGAATCCTGAAATGCCTACCCTACACAAAACCATAAACAACGACAATTTTGTCTGTGGACAAAAATCCCAAGACTAAAACAACAGCTCCCCAAACACTGGTAATTCAAAGGACAGAAACTCCAGTTACAATTTTGTCAATGGCTGAATGTAAAGAATGAATTTATTCATGAAGAAGCTTGAATCTAATTCGAAACCTAAAACTTCGCCGCCAGAGCTCTCTTCATCGTTGATTTGAACCCTTCCGCAGTGGTCCCTCGATAAGCAAGTAATTGCAACTCCGAACACAGAACAAAGATTTTGTATGAATCCAGGAGGTTTAGAATTTCCGGGTCTCTATCGTAGTCCTGGTTTAAGAGAACGGGGAAAGTGAAATCGATTCTACGATAGAAACAGGAGAGAATACTAATTTTCAAGGTATATTCTACAAACCAATGAAAACCGGAATGATACCTTCTCAGTTATCACAACAATGGGTTTGGAATTGAATTTGTACTCCAGGTGCTGCAATCTCCTCCTTATATTTTCGATGTCCTGCATAGATCGAAGACGACACTGATTTTAGCCGATACAAATGAGAGAGACTTGCCCTCATCTCCTATTTTGTGTACAGAAGCTTCATGGCTTTTAGTCTTGGCGGTTAATCGAAACGTTGAGCAGTTTGCAAGCTCTATTACAAGTTGGAATAAGGGCCGTGAAATGAGTACAGCTCATGTCAAGGGGAAGAGCAGAGGGAAAGGAGAAAATACCTCGGATTGAAATACATGATGGTCACTGAAATCAAGTCTATCAATGTAATCTGCTCCTATCTGCAGAAAAATAACATACCATTAGAAACCAGAAACTATAACGTCTTTGGCTACACATCCACTAAATAAGTGACCACCTTCTTGATGCTCTTGACAAAGGCTTCGGCTGATCCAATTGCTGAAACGCATAACACGTTGGCCTTATTCAGAGCTTCTAAACGTACATGTGACGTAGCAATTTTAGCATCAAATAAATATTTGGGAGTCATTTTGGTGTAGAAAATTGGGATCGAGTTTTGGAATTCTCGTATCGTTAGCTCAATGTCTTTGAGGCTTTGTTCAGTTATCTGCAATATTCAACCATGAACTTCAACATTAGTGTATAACTTTAAGAGAAAATTCCATTCAAAATCACAAACTTGGTCCAAAAATACCAGCACAAACATTCATTTTTTTATAATCCGAGATCAAAACATTAAGTTGTCCCCAATACCTAGATAAAACATGAACTTTTGAAATTTTGCGATATTACCTCATCTCCATATGGCCAAACTTTGGGATTTATGGTAACTTCATGTTTTATTTGGTATTTACGGATGATTTCGTGTTTTAAATTTGAACTTTAAAAGTTCATGTTTTTCATGAGATTTTTTACTAAGTTCGCGATTTTATATGGAATTTTTCCAAACTTTAACTGAAATAGAAAACCTTTATAGAACTAGGGAAAAATAACAAACGTGAAAGGAAAAAAATGAAAACGGGTTCGTTCGACATACCAAATCTGCATGATGAACAACAGCAATATCTGCCCTTCCAAGAGCTGTGAAAGGTTCCCTTAAGGGTCCAAGGGGAACTAAACCAGAGTTTCCCCACGGATTTAACCCATTAAGCATCACAATCTCGAGATCACGGCACAAACTCCAATGCTATCTACCAAATAGCGGAGAAAGTTTACTACATATAATAAATGAAAGAACAAGGATTGGTCTGCTAATAGTGTCCTTTTATCGTCTCTGGTCTATCTAAACAGAATGCACAGTTTAAAAGTGACTCAAGCGTGTGTAAGTGGAAAGGTCGAAGAATGAAACAGAGAAGCAATAGGATTGCAGAAGCAGCTGCATGTCGTATAGCAGTAAATATGTCAGTCTGTATTTTGAATTCAATGCAGTTTAATTATCCTAACTTCTATGTAGGAGTTATGAGTTTGTATTTTTATATGTAGAGCCATGGAACAAAATGTTTCATGAATGGAAGTGTGTCGTTAAAGAAAAACACAGAAACCTCTTCTATTCGTCTGCAGTTTTTTGTGGTTTCGAACCAGACAAGGACTCAAGGTTGCATTATGCACAAACAACTGCTACAAATCGATAGAGCTATATGTGCCAAATAAAGTAAATAAATTCAATGCTGGATATTACCTGCATGCCATCGTCGAGAATAGCAGCACCAATTTTCTCGGAGATGATTTCATCTCCTCTTTCCCGATGGAAGGGGGACTGATCAAAGGATTTCATCACACTCCAAGGATTTAAATATCCATACTTTTGAAGAAACCAAGAAGCAGAGGCTGCCCGGTTTGCGCCTATACCAATTTTCACTGGTAGATCTAAAAGATGCCTCTCAAGCATCTTTGCTTCATCTCCACCAAAATAACCCTGCAGTGGAAGAACATGATATATATATAAGTTTGACTTATCAACGAAAACAAAAGTCAAAATCCAGTAAATCTTGTAAATTTCACGTGCTAATTACAAACAGGCTTAATATGCAAATTATTCTCCTCTAGTCTCTGTCTTCCATGCGAAGACTGAGACTAGAGAAAGTAGCCTCTTGCAAAATATTCTAGAAAGTAAAATTTGCCTACAATAATACACCTCTGTAGTGGGACCCTTCTCCGGTCCCGTCTCAACCGGATGCTTTGTGCACTGGGCTGCCTTTTAGTCTCCGTCTCCAGTGTGAAGATAGTAAAGAAGTATGCTGATTCTAAGCTTTATGTTTGACACGAAAATTAGCGTAAACTATCTTTTAGAAAACAGGAAGTATTTAACCTAGTTCTGGTGTTCTATTAGTCGAAGCCTATTAGCCTACTCAAGTCATTTAACAAAACCCTCCAAACCAGCCCTGAGCCTCTTAACTTGAAATCAAACAGTTTTATTTTTCTTTACAGACTCCAAAATTATATCACATGATTTGAAATCCTACTATTATTGCCTCATAATACTTATAGAAAACAGGATTTCATTGAAGTCATCCAAAATTAATCCATAGGTTATTAGGGAACAAAACTCCATTTGCAATCATATGCAAGAGTATTGGCATCGTCCCCGAAATCTTTGTTCCAAAACTCAAATTCAACCAAGGGCGAAGGGACACTGAAACTCCAGCTCAACCTCAGACAATCCTTGAAAAACATTGCTCCTTCATCTGTCAATGAACTCCTAAAACCAGTACCAAAAGATTCAATTTCCTTCTAACTAGTTCCAGCATTCGAAATCAACAAAAAGATACTAAACCAGTAAACTCAAGCAGACATAGCTCGCTTTTCGCCAGTAAACTCTGATCAAAAGTGTCCAATTTAGCCAAATTCAAGTCTAAAGATACTTTGGCAGAAAAAAGAAATAGCTTACACGGGTAAGAATGAGCGGCGAAATTCCAGAATCCACAAAGCATCGAGCAATGTATTCTACCATTGGCGTCTTCCCATTTCCTCCCCAGGTCAAATTCCCCAAGCTGATCACTGGCACCGGCAATCTTCCCAACCGAAACATAAGTAATCAATCAAAATCAAACATAACGCACTTATGCAATCTTGTTACGAAGGCGAGAAAGTACAGAAAAATATAAAGAGTAACCACAGCAATCAAGCTCGAACGAAACCCCCCGAGAAATATGAAATTAACATCAAATCAGCTAATAACAACGAAGTAGAGTAGGATAATCGAAGTGGGTCTTGCTTCAAAAGCAGAAATATTGATCTGAATCATGATGATGGTTGACATTTTTTTCCTGGGAAAAACTCACCGGTGTTGTTTGAAGACGGAGAAGCGATACAGAAGGTGACGGAGAGAGAGACCGACACCGTAGAGAGAAGAAGCGAGTGAGAGGAGAGGAAGGAGGGAGCGGTGAAGAGCAGGGAGCTTACTGTGGTCTCGAGCGTAGGCTATGTCGTTCACCACCTTCCGCAGTTTCTCCATGAACAAGTCGGTCGACTCACTGACGCACAGACTCGGTGCTAAATTCGCTTCCGATTAGGGTGGGTGCTTGCGGAGTTTAAACAGATCCCTGTACTCATGGCATTATAAAAAAGGTAAATTCCCAAAAAAAATCATAGGTATCACATCCATCACGAAATTTTAAAATTTTCAAATTCATATTGAATTTAATTTTTTTTTCTAAAAAATTATTCGAAATTTAAATTTTAACAAAATCTTCATCGGAATAGAATTAATTTTACCACATAGCACCTACATGATGCCTACGTGGCATGTACGTGTTCGCCACGTAGGATACATGTTGCGTTAATAATAAAAAATTAAAAAATTAGAAAAAATGTAAAAAAAATTATAAAAATGTGAAAAAATTAAAAAAAATGTAAAAATCGTAAAAAATATAAAATTTTAAAAACATTTTCAAAAAATGTAAAAAAAAATGTAAAAATTATAAAAATTGTAAAAAAAAAATTGCAAAAAATTATAAAAATTGTAAAAAATGTAAAATTGCAAAATATTTTCAAAAAATGTAAAAAATTGTAAAAATTGTAAAAAGTATAAAATTGTAAAGTTCGTGATGAATTTGATAGTTATCTCGTAATTGGATGATTTTTTTTGGAAATTTCCCTTTTTTAAAAAACAAATTAAAAATTTATAATTTTTTACAATTTGTTTTACAATTTTTTACATTTTTTTTTACAATTTTTACAATTTTTACAATTTTTATAATTTTTTGTAATTTTTTTACAATTTTTTACAATTTTTATAATTTTACTTTGAAAATGTTTTACAATTTTATATTTTTTACCATTTTTACATTTTTTTTGTAATTTTGTCACATTTTTTATAATTTTTTTATATTTTTTCCAATTTTGTTTTAATTTTTTATTATTAATGCCACGTGTATCCTACGTGGCGAACATGTACATGCCACATAGACGCCATGTAGGCGCTTTCTGCCTACGTGGCAAAATTAATTCTATTCCGATGAGGATTTTGTTAAAATTTAAATTTCGAATGATTTTTTAGAAAAAAATTTTAAATCCAGTATGAATTTGAAAATTTTAAAAGTCTGTGATGAATGTGATAGTTATCTCATAATTGTATGATTTTTTTGGGAATTTCTCTATAAAAAATAATGCATGTTATTTTAAGTTTAACCCATACATTTTCCCTAAATTGGTCATATTATTTATAAGGTTAAATTTATAGTAATCACATCATTTCAGTGTATTCACCTATTATATATCAAACTAATCAATTTGATAAAACTATTATAAATTTAACGTTATAACCAATATGATTATCATGTAATAAACTATAATTTTGATTAGGTGTGGATACGGATCAGATATTCAGAATTTTACAATATATGTATCCGTATCCGATTCGTGCAAATACTAAAATTTGTTATCTGTATCCGATCCGTAGTTTTCGTATATCCGTAATTTTAGATATCCAAAAAAACCACGGATATCCATAAATATCTGTATCTGACCCATAAAAAAATAACAAACATCAAAATTAAACTTCTCCACTGATTTGTCCCGAAGATTTCTCCGTCGACAACTTGTTCGACTAGTCCAAAGACGACGTTTTTGTTGATAAAACTGTCGGTGAAGATGACCAGTCCCACCATCAACTACAGAGAGTATTTGTCTCTTCAAGAACCTTCAATGTGACGGAAATAACCTTCTCCGATGCGCAGATCTCTCTATCGGTGATGATTTTGGTCTCGCTCCGACAAACAAACTCTCTACTTTGGTAAAAATTCGATTTTAACTTGGAATTTTGCTGATGGTTCCCCAAAATATTCAAATAATAAACAAAAACGATGGATTAAGGGAGAGAGAGGTGGCAGATGGATAGAGAGAGGGGTAGCGGACAAATGAGTAAAGGAAAAAAAATGATGAAACAAAACTCTAGAATATCTTTATTTATTACAAAATTACCCTTAATTATAAAATAATTACCAAATCACTCATATATTATTAATATTGCTAAACGTTCGGATCAGATCGAATATGTTGGATATTTTGAAACTACTATCTGTATCCGATCTGTATCCGATAAATAATTTGAAACTACTATCTGTATCCGATCCGTGAACTCCGGATATCTATATTTTTCGGTTCGAATACGGATCGAATACCGGATCGGTTAGATTTTTTCGGATATTATGCCCACCCCTAATTTTGATCATATGGTTACAAGTAAAAAGAGTTATGGGTTGAAGTTAAAATAGTATATAGATAGTATTTTTTATATAATGCTTGTTCATATATGCTATTCGACTTAATAATTTTAAAAATTCTACCCTTGAATTTTAAAAATTCTAGTATTACCCTAGTTTAATAATTTTGTATTAATCATGAAGAAATTTAATATTCTTTCATTTATTTTACAATTTTTTATTACGAAATATTAAACTTCATAACAATTATCTTTTATTGATTTTAATTACAAATATTGCATTTTTATTTTTTTCATTATAATATATTGCTCATTTCCTTAAATATTTTATTAATTTATTTATTTTTATTATCTTATTCATTTATTTAATTCAAACAACGTTTCAAAAGATTTTGCTATTGTTAGGATTACTGATATTCATACATACAATTCATAATCACAAAAAAATATAGTTCTATGGTTTATTCAACCAAAGAAGACGCAACAAAAAAATTTACTAATATTAAAAATCGAACATGGATGTTGTAGTTTTCAAAAAACGAGAAAACTAATCTCATATCTTTGGGACTCTTTCCAATTCCAACCGATATGTGACCAGTATAGATTTGATTCTTCGATCACAACTACTAGATGTTAGAAAAATGTTAATAATATCTGATATCAACACATTAGTATAGAGTCCAACATCTAGATCTTGTCTGGCAAGACTAGAAAATTCATTCTCTTATGTGCTAGGGTTTCTGACCGGCTCAGGAATGGTTTTAGAATATTGAGATCTGGAAAATATAGATCTGTTGTAATAGTTATATTCCTTTCGAAGCTGATCTAGTGAAAGCTTTTTTATGTGGATTTTTATCCTGTACTATGTACCCCAATTTTGAGTAATACAAAACAAATTATATCAAAAAAAACTTTGAGATATGATCTAAAGTTGTGAAGAGACATATCAAAACCCTAGAAAATATTCTTCTCTTATAAGTTCTCCCAAAACCCTAATTTCACTAGAAAAAGATTATTTCTCATAACCCAACGCTAGAAAATGAGTTGACATCATCTCGTTAACCCATTTTCATATCACAATCTGGACGAGTCGTCCTCGTAGACTATTTGTAAAATACTCGGCTGGATTATCAACACACTTGGAGGAGTCCTCATGATAACGCAAATCTAGGTGTATAAATAAACGCAAATAATAAAAACCTAGATACAACGAATAACGCAAGGATACAGATCAACTGTAGTACCAGGGTCGAACACAGAGAATAGTTAACTCCAAGAATAAGACTCAACCAAGAATCAGATAAGGAAATAGTAGATGAAGTATATGAATATCAGAAATAAAACAATAAACAAACTAAGTGAAATCAAATAACTAAACCACCGTAACCTTAACGCGCAGGGATTGTTTCTAAGGATGGAGAATCTGTTGGGTTTCCTGGGATCTCTAGAGCGAATCATATTCCTAAGAGATCGATTCTAGGGTTTGCGCAGCGGATGTAAAACAAAAATTTATAAAACCCTAGAACCATGCTTTTTATGAATCGTAGTCGATCGGGGCCTGTATCAATTGAAGAACTCGTTCGATCACGAAAGAGAGGAAGAATACCTCACCCTCTAAACGTTTCCACACCTCGGGATGGATTCCAACGGTTGGAACTTGTCTGCTAGGACCCGAATCTGCTATTCGGTTTGATGCTTCGAGAAAACAAGACTTAGAATTCCTTGAACTCTTTGGATCTCACCAAAAGCCCTTAGAATTCTGCCAAAGACGGCTCAAAAAGTCTCTTAGTTAATTAGGGTTTTAATCTCCTTCTTATAAGGTGATTTAACCCTAATTCGGTTTAATTTTCGAAAAAACCCGAAACCCGGAACGGACGGTCCAAAAAAACGTGGACCGTCCGTTCCAGCAAGCCAGAACGGACGGTCTGCTGTCAACGCAGACCGTCCGTTCCAACACTTAGAACGGACGGTCTGCGACTAAACGTGGACCGTCGGGTCTGGCCCTTTCGGTCCGTCCGTTCCAACCCCTTCCGTCTCGGTTTTTTTGTCGTTTTCTCGTGTGTTTCATCCTTCCCTGCGTGTGTGACCCTGTAGGCTCATTCGATATAGTAGTATAACCCAAAATCTCTATTCCGGATATACAAGTCATAGACGGTCTCTAGCAAGACACTATGACTACCTATCTCGAATAGAGTTTGTTCGTGATCTTACGAACGCTAGCGATGATTCCGGTTGATGATCCTTTTGTATCACGATATCATATGTCGAACATAAGGCATGGACAAGCCACCTTATCTGATTCGACTGCTTTCTCGTGACGTTCGTCTATAGTGCGGCCACACATTTCTATAGTCTCGCTCACACGAGGGGCCCAGCGATATCTCTCTCTTTTACGAGAGATACAAATCCTGTCTTGACTATCTACAATCCAGCACATGATTCGTTTCGTACCTGATACACGCCTTTATAGTGCGATGGCTCCATTGTTGTCACAATACAGAGCAATGGGGCTATCAGCACTAGGAATGACACCCAAGTCGCCAACAAACTTCCTGATCCAAACAGCTTCCTTTGCTGCGTCCGACGCTGCAATATACTTAGCTTCTGTAGTAGAATCTGCAACGGTCGCTTGCTTGGAACTCTTCCAGCTAACAACACCTCTGTTCAAGCAGAAAACATAGCCAGACTGCGATCTGTAGTCATCCGGGTCTGACTGGAAACTAGCATCGGTGTAACCCTTTACAGCGAGCTCGTCTTCCGACCCACCGTATACCAAGAATACATCCTTAGTCCTTCTCAAGTACTTCAGGATGTTCTTGCAAAGCTCTAGAATCAATAAAGACCTAGAAATAGGCTAACCAGTCCCCGACAACGGCGCCAAAAACTTGATACGTGTGTATCGAGTCTAGAATTTATACTCGATTCACAACTCACCGCAAGGGTACGGATCGTCGTAACACGGGGTCGAACACAAGGACCAGTAGCTAAGTCTAAATCCTAATCGAAACTAAATCGAAGCAAGCAAGTGAAAGTGATGGTGGAAGTATATGGAAAGAATAGAAAATAAAGAAGCAAAGCAATAAAAACGTGTAAACTAGCAAGCAAAGATGACCGTAGGTGTCGGGATCGTATTCGCATGTATGGGTATATACTAAGCATGCGAGAATCACGATATTGAATCTGTATTCGGGAATCATCAAGTAACAAAAATAGAGAAATCACCTTCTAGCATATAAGTCACTGTCTAAGGTTTTCTAAATCCATATCCCTATGTGATTTATCAAACTAGATGCATGAAGAACACTATCATCAACCCTAGATCGATCAAACCATATTCCTATGTGAATAATACGATCTATCCTATCGATTTTGATCCGAAACTAAACCCATATTCCTATGTAGTTCAGAATCTGAAACAATTGGTCAAGTGGTCAGCAAACACCAATCGAATAAAGCACAAATCGATAAAACCGAAACAAATCCAAATCGCAACCAAGTTAAGGTTCAAACATACCCAAAACACAAACGAATCCCTAACCCACAGCTGTGGATCTACTCACGGTTCATGGAAAAACACTGAGAAAAACTAGAAACAGAAAGAAAAGAGGGAGAAGAAAGGCTCATGTCGACAGCAATGCGTTCTTCACGTTCCAGCTCTCCTTCTTCTTCCCGAAATCCCGTTTTACTCCTATTTCTCTCACCAAAGCTCTCCAAAGTCTGTAAAGTCTGTCTCCCCCTTTTGGACGTCTGTCCAGTCCTTTTTTCAACCCTAGGCGGCGCTCCCGAAGTCCTACTCCCGTTCCAATTCTGAAAATTCGATCTAGGTTTTTTTCTGGGTTTTGTCTCGGACCGAGTCAGTACTCTGACTCGACCGAGTCAAAACGAGACACAATGAATTCGGCCCAACCCAATCTTCTAACTCGGGCCTTCTGACTCAGGGTAAACTGACTCGGACGTTCTGACTCGATCTCCTCGTAACAGGCTTGAATTGGGCCCTTTTCAGCATGTTGACTCGACCCAATTTCTGTTGTTGACTTTGGCCGAGTCAACATAGGAAGTTCTTTATGTATTTCAATCCTTTTAGCTCCAGATTGCTTCCATC
>NW_010967256.1:48654-51123 GCF_000463585.1 Tarenaya hassleriana
GAACGAAGGAATAAAATCTGCAAAACAGGGATGACGAACATCAAATAGCATCTTCATGAAACTCAAAAGCGAAACATCCATCTGATGCTAGCTCCCCGTGAATCGTACCCAAACCGGTCTACTATGATCTTTCTACCAAAGACTACTCTACCTAGTCATGGGACTTTTATTGTCACCTAGAACCCATTAGAATCTCTATTACTCACCAAGTCTATTTCTGAACCTATCCTTATTTCAACTTTTGCTTTTTCGATCTTAGTTCTACTTCATGCCTGGATTTTTACCTTTTTGTAGGATTTTTCCGTCAAACGCACGCATCTCGGGTTTCTAGGACGTTGAAGTCGAAGGACATCGGTTTTCTTCTCTTTTTTTTTTCTTTTCAATGCAATGTCCGACCCATAACTTAGACCCGAACCATCGATTGATGCACTCATATCCTCGAACGATTTTCGTTACCGAGATTTTGACAGCGGAGTGTCGAGATGCTTTATTTTCCCAAGATGTTTGTTGAACTAGATTTTGTCGACCTGCAAGACTCGAAAAAAAGGTTCTAAACGAAACATATAACCTGGATATAGTCGTTTCAACTCCGTAGGTCCCAAACAACAACCTTATCCCACAAACTATATATAGAAATCTGGAGAACTATCAATTCGACACGGTTCAACCACATTCTACAAAGTCACTAGATCATCAAGATGTTCCTACTCTATCATTCCACAAATCTTCCAAATGATGTTCAAAACGGGTGTCCGAGGTGTGCACGTGAACCTATATGAACCTATATCTATATGTCATATGCAATCATGCAAACCTAACAAAAATCGTCTATATGGGAAAAGGAAAAAGAAAACGTGAATGCAACTAATGCAAAGTGATATGCAAAAGTGAAAAATTTTCCTAAGTCTATATGCCATGATAAAATGCACCTAAACTAAATGCAATCCTAAGTAGATAGGCCTGAATAGGTGAAGGATCTATCCACCCCCCCCAGACTTGATTCATACACCGTCCACGGTGTAGACTCTCGCCCGGAAAAATAGAATCGGAAATAACGTATGAAGAGAACCAGTAAAAGGGTAGAGAAGGCTTAGCTCTGCGAAATTCGTTCGCTCGCAATGAAGTTAACTCACGTCAAACGCCAGAACTCTCACACTCTCTGTGAACTGGGATCTATCCACTCATCGTCACTCGGAAACTGATACTCATCTCTCATGTATCGGTATGAACGCTCACAGAACAACAAACGTTAACCGAAAAAAAACATAGAGGCTCGCATATAGATAAATAAGTCCAGAGTATGCAAAATCCGAGTCTCCAAAATACATCCGAAAGGCCTACTATATCTGTACTAAAATAGAAAAGGGAAGACCTACCTGAACTATGGTCTAGTCGTCTGCTGGTGCATCATCTCTGTCGTTCTCCATGGGTACTGGTGGTTGCTCGTCTGGGAATAGTCGGTTGCGGAACCCGCGAAACTCCCCATATAATGCATCGTGCTGTATCCTGAGTGTTGGGTTTCCTGGGATCACTAGAGCGAATCCTATTCCTAAGAGATCGATTCTAGGGTTTGCGCAGCGGATATAAAACAAAAATTTAGAATCATGCTTCTAATGAATCGTAGAAACGTTAGAACGCTTACCTCAATCGATCCGGGGCCTGTATCAACTGAAGAATTTGTCCGATCACTTAGGCAGGAAGATTACCTCGCCGTCTACACGTATCCATACCTCGGGATGGATTCCAACGATTGGAACTTGTCTACTAGGACTCGAATCTCTATTCGATATGTGCACCGAGAAATCTCGAGACTTAGAACTCGTTTTTGGATCTCCAAAAACTCTCTCTTTTCTGCCAAAAGTCGGCTTTCTTTCGTCTCTCACGAGTTAGGGTTTTTAATCTCCTTCTTATAAGGTGATTTAACCCTAATTCGGTTTAATTTCGGAAAAACTGAAGCCCAGAACGGACGGTCCAGAAAAGCACGTGGACCGTCCGTTCCAGCACGTAGAACGGACGGTCTGCTCACGTGGATCGTCCGTTCCAGACTTTCTGGAACGGACAGTTCGTTCTGGACCTCGGGTCTGGCACGACGGACCGTCCGTTCTGGACTTCTGGTCCGTCCGTTCCAGACTCTTCCGTCTTGGTTTTTCCGTCGTTTTCTCGTGCGTTTTGTCCTTCCCTGCGTGTGTGACCCTGTAGGCTCATTCGATATAGCAGTATAACCCGAAATCTCTATTTCGGATATACAAGTCATAGGCGGTCTCTAGCAAGACACTATGACTACCTATCTCGAATAGAGTTTGTTCGTGATCTTTACGAACGCCAGAGATGATTCCGGTTGATGATCCTTTTGTATCATGATATCATATGTCGAACATAAGGCATGGACAAGCCACCTCATCTGATTCGACTGCTTTCTCGTTCACTAAGTTCGACTGTCTGAAATAGACGACGTTCGTCTATAGGGCG
>NW_010967256.1:52007-53058 GCF_000463585.1 Tarenaya hassleriana
TTCGGCTCCGATGTCGGATTGAAGTGCTCTTGGTATCCACGTGTAGCTATTGAAAATATCTTTCCAATGATGTATCGCATACATCATTTGGACCTGTATGGAGAAAGTTATGTAGCTTGTAATAGCACACTCGTGCACAGTTCGTCGTCAGAACATATGCTCATAGTATTTTCACCATAACTTTCTAATGCAATATCTGATTGGAGTGATCTTTGTGTCCTGCGTAGCTATTGAAAAAGGCTTTCCAATGCTGTATAGTACGCATGATATGGATCTGTATTGCAAAAGTTATGGGACTCGTAATATCAACATCGGGTAAGCATTTCCTCTTTGACTCTTTGGTACTCAGAATATGTTCGGGTTGGTTCCGGGTCATGTCTTTTTTCTTGGAAATTGCCTCATTTTCGTCCAAAGCTTCAATTTTCCTGCAAAATATCAAAAACATCGAAGTCGGAATAAAATGTACAAGGGATATCTATAAATATGCAAAATATCGTGAAATGTGCTAGACATCCAATGTGAAAATATGACAATATTTACATGTCATCACTAATATTCTAATAAACATGAATCGAAAACATGGAATCACGATAAGCATACAACAATCACAATCAAGTCCGTACGATAAGTCGCAGAACAGAGTCCGTCAAATCGTCTCTACACCCACCATGCGTAGGTAATGTACTCCCCATGTGCATAGCACAACCACCTCTCTCCTCGGAATCCATCTACTCTGCAACCACTCGGATCCAACATAAATATATATTTTTTTCGCCCGAACACATCATCCCACTCTAGCATCGATGTCACCTCTCGATACTAGGCGTGTCACCCTACTCTGGCATTGGAATAAAAGATCTAGCTAGAAATGGGGTTTACATTATTACTCAGAACTTTTTCGGATTTTCGACCAATCTTACTAAGCATTTTTTTTTTTAATCGTATTCTCATTTATTTAATTTTTTTTTTTTTGCTACTCTTAGTGAAAGATGTCCCGGGCTTTCTAGGACGTTGAAGTTGTCGAGCATTATTTATTTATTATATATTCTTT
>NW_010967257.1:0-674 GCF_000463585.1 Tarenaya hassleriana
TTCTATTTATGTTTTATATTTATAGTTTGTTTCGGGTCTGAAGTTTTGAACTTTCGGCCATTTGCAGATAAACATGGACTTGTTTGGTGATGGTCGTGCTTGGTCTTACGGATCTTGGATGGTATGGTTCCACCCCTTTACGGCATTTTGGCTTCTTTTTTTTACAAACCAAAGATACGGATCACATTAATTACATATATTTTCTGTGAAATACGTGCGATGGTAGGGTGCCAACGGGGCAGGTTGCGTCAACACAAAATGTCCAGGGTTTGTGCAAGTTGGAAATAATAATTTCTTGAGTGAACCTCTTGATACCACTAGGGACAAGTCATTTATTAGGTTTTCCATTCATCAGGTACGTACTCTTCATTTCATATATATATATATGATATTAAACCTTACGTGGGAAATTCCTTGACAATACTTTTCTATTCGTATGTAAAAGGATCATGCGACAGGAAATTGGTGGATTACTCAAATACTCAAAGACTCTAAGAGTGATATCGGTTATTGGCCAAAGGAATTGTTCGATGTATTAGGCGGCGGTGCTACGTCGGTGGGATTCTCTGGCGTGGTCCGCGCTCCTCCAAATGGTCCGAGCCCGCCCATGGGGAACGGCAACCTACCGAAAGACAAGGATCCTTATCACTCGGCGTTTTTCGCTAATCTCGAAA
>NW_010967258.1:0-674 GCF_000463585.1 Tarenaya hassleriana
ATCGTGTGTAGGCAAGGGACACGATCGGGTGAACCTTCGAAACTCCTCTTGTCTTGGCGAACTGACCCGATCGTGTGTTGGCATGTGACACGATCGGGTGGATTCTCGATTCGATGGTGATCTTCTTGGAAATGAGACACGATCGTATGGATGTAGGTGACACGATCGTGTGTAGCATTGAAACTCGTTCTTTTCCGGGATTTTTATCCTTTCTTTCACTCCTTTTGCTTGTACCTGCAAAATATATACTAACCAATAAAAAATCAAGGCTAAACACGCAAATAAACATCTCTGATGATGCAAAATCGAGTAGATATGAGAGATGAATTCATGTCAAAATCGTGTATATTGCGTGTTATCAACTTCGTTTCTAAAAGCCTTGAACATTTCAAGTGTTTCATATTTATTTCTCATCAAATAGACATAACCGTATCGACTAAAATCATCAGTGAATATAACGAAATACAGATAACCTCCTCTAGCAGGACAACTCATTGGTCCGCATGCATCACTATGTATGAGAGCCAATAATTCTGTGGCTCTCTGTCCTTTCCCCTTGAAATGAAGCTTTGTCATCTTGCCCATCAAATAAGACTCGCAAAATTTAAGAGATTCAAAGTCAAATGAATCCAGAAGACCATCATGATGAAGCTTCTGAATGTGTTTCTCGTTTA
>NW_010967259.1:0-674 GCF_000463585.1 Tarenaya hassleriana
TAATATATATACATATATAAATATTTATACATATAAATATTTATATATATACATACACACATACATATATACATATATACATATATATAAATATTTATACGTATATATATATATATATATTTACGTATATACACATTCAAATTCATATATATAATATATTTTTATGTGTATGTATATGGTTAATATAGACATATCGATATATATACGTATATATGTATATATTAACGTATATACACATTCAAATTGATATATATGTATATATATACACATTATATTTGTACATATAAAAATATATATATACAAAATATACTTGTATTTATATATATATGTACGTATAAATATATAAAATACATGTATTTAAAAATATATATACATACATACATATATACATATATATAAATATTTATACATATATATGTATATATATTTATGTATATACACATTCAAATTTCCAACCAACGGATGTCGGTTACAAATTTTTTTGAAAATTTTTTTAAAAAATTTCCAACATGCATTGCCAACGGATATTCGTTGGAAATCAACGAATATTTCAACGAAATTTTATCGGAAATCGTCGTTGAAACGCTGTTAAAAACTGTTGAAAATCCGTTGAAAATTTTCCAACGGACAAATCCGTTGGAAAATTCGTTGGAATTCGATGATTTTTTTGTAGT
>NW_010967260.1:0-208 GCF_000463585.1 Tarenaya hassleriana
GCCAACGAGATATGGATTTCTCGTGACTGGGAATGAGGAACTCGTGTTATTAGAACATGACTTGCCTACCACATACCCAGAGGCTATGGCGAGTCCCGACTCCGAGAAATGGCGCGAGGGTATGAAGTCTGAGATGCAATCCATGTCAGACAACCAAGTATGGACTCTGGTTAATGCATCTGAAGGGATAAAACCCATTGGATGCAAG
>NW_010967261.1:0-674 GCF_000463585.1 Tarenaya hassleriana
AGGCAACTAAATCTGATTCTTTCATTAATTAATTGTTACTATTTGAAAATTGTATTTATAATTTTTTTTACAAATAACTTTGACATTATATGTTAGACACATTTTGGTATGTGTTATATAAGTTATAATTTCTATATATAATCATTTTAATATATATATATATATATACACACTAAAATCTTAATTTATCACCCCTCTAATCACAACCAAATGAATTCTTAATTATTTCTATTAAAAATGGATCATTTTTATAAATAGAAATACATATAATTCAACACATTAAAACTATATATTTCTATCTTATGTTTACGTGTAATTTTCATTTTGGTTTCCAGTTTTTTAGGTTTTTAGTTGTTGCAAATGAGCACAATCATTACATACATTGTGGCAGATGTCCCAATGGACCATAATATTAAAACATTATAAAAAAAATATATAGAACGTTGAGAAAAAAGCTCATCAGCACAATGTGACCCACACTACATATGTTAGTCTGTAACAATAATTTTGGCATGCAATTTCTCCTATCAAACGTAATCATATACGTACTTGTCCTATATATATATATATATATATATATATATATATTCACATTACTTTTAGGAAATATTATATTCACACATTATTTTCACTTGCAAGTTTATTAAATCGTTATTCAATGGTTTTTACATAAC
>NW_010967262.1:0-673 GCF_000463585.1 Tarenaya hassleriana
TTTTTTTTCCAAACCTAATCTCTCTTCTCCTCGCCGCCGACCATGTCTGATGGTAGCACTCCCACCGATGGCTCCACACCGACAACAAACCCCATCGCGGATACCGTCAATCCGTACAACCCCGAAAACCTCACCTCTCCGTTGATTAATATCAACGTCACAAATGTGACCAAGCTTTGCTCCTCTAACTATCTCACGTGGAGTCTTCAACTTCGGTCTCTCTTCCAAGGATACAACTTGGAGGACTTTCTCAGCCCCGAGCACTGTGTCTCATCCACCATCATCGAGGACAACGTCGTGAAGGCCAACCCGGCCTATCCGACATGGTATCGCCAAGACAGACTCACCTTCAGCGCACTCCTCGGTTCTATCTCCACCTCGTGTCAAGCCCTAATTGCTCGTGCCACCACCACCAGCGAAGCATGGACGACCCTTGCCTCCACTTATGGCCGATCGAGTAGGGGACACATCAAGCAAATCAAAGACAATATGCGCCGTTACTCCAAAGGCGGCCACTCTATTGATGACTATATGCATTTCTTCAAGACTAAGGCTGATGAATTAGCACTTCTTGGCAAGCCTCTCGACCACGAAGATCTCGTGGATCTTGTTCTCGCTGGACTTGGAGACGATTACAAATCTGTAAAAGACGCTATCAATGCAAGGGATCTTC
>NW_010967263.1:0-673 GCF_000463585.1 Tarenaya hassleriana
AGGGGTATTGTTAAAAATGTATTAAAAAACAAGGGTATTTTCGTAATTTACTTATTTATCGGGTACCCGTGAGATAACCCGTTCTACAATTTTCGAACTCGAACTCGAACCCGAAACTCGGGTTTTTCATCTCACAAAACCCGAACTCAGTCTTATTGTCTCACGAATACTGAATCCCGGGTACCCGTGAGACAGGGTATCCGAAAACCCGCGGGTGTCGGGTAAAAATGCCCAGCCCTAGCAAGCAGGATATGCAACACATCTCTATACATCAACAGAAGAAAATCAGACAACTAAGCGACCCAAATTTCACAAATTTCGAACCGACCCAGGATAAATCGAAACCAAATCAATAGGAAGAGATCAAATCAACCCATGAAAACCCAAGATCCAATCAACCATCGAGGAACAGCGCAATCAAATCACGTGAAAAAAAAATAGATCGATTTTTCACGCCAAAAAAAACACGGGAAAAAATATGAAACTGGAGCTGAGCTGATGGAGAGGAAAGCTAGAGCGACAGGAAGTTTGGGTTTTGATGAGAACTTGAATCTCCCCAAACTCGGATCTGAGCGGCGAAGGGAGATAAAAAATAAAGAGGCCGATACAAGAAAAGCGTTCGCGAGTTTTTATATTCCCTTCCTCCGGCTGTGGCGTTAGGGTTTTCCTCTTT
>NW_010967264.1:0-672 GCF_000463585.1 Tarenaya hassleriana
TTACTCTTTGCCGACAAATTATAATTATAAGAAGCTAAAAAGATAATGCAATATTTTTTTAACAGGAGCGGAGAGTATTCAACGACATTTTTATGTTGATTCATTCAAAATGCTAATGTATTATAGCAATCACTAAATGGCCAATTTAATTTTCGCTATCTGAGACGGAAATTTTCATATAAATAGCAAATACTCAACCTTTTCAAGACGTAACATTTAATTTAACAATATAATACTTTAAATATTAAAATATATCATATTAATATCAACTCTTGAAATTGTATCAAATTAATATTTCAATTCTTGAAATCAATAATAATTTTCAACTAAGACGCAAATCAATTTAGTTATTTTGGAAGAAATGTGTAAGGATCTTGGCTGGAAATTTCTTTCGTGATAGAGATTAATTTAATACTACATTTCCAAACATTTAGAGCGTTATTTTGTTAAAATAAAAGCTGAAGTATCTATTTGACACAATTTAAAAAGTTGAGATATTTATTTTTAAAGCAAAAAATTATTCGCTATTAAAACAACAATTTAGTGAGATGACAATGTTTTATTAAATAAATTATTCAATCGTCGGAATATCCACACACGTTTTTGTGTGTCATGATATTATTTTGAATTCTGATTCAATATCCGATTATCCTACACAAAATTTAAAAAAAA
>NW_010967265.1:0-17212 GCF_000463585.1 Tarenaya hassleriana
GATATGCTTGATTTAGTGGGAGCTTCGAGATTGGGATTACATAATCGAATGGATGGTCTATTCAGATTATGTAATACATCTGATCAAGGAATAATTGTTGATCCTTGATATGTACAATCGTTGCACAGAAACCGGTTAGATCTAGGAGCTCTACGAGTAAAGCACTTGTCAAGGCCTCGATCGTACGTGTCATGGGCCAAGCAAACGCTGGGTGTGCCGTATTATCTTGGTGAGGCAAGATGGAGAAATGGTGGTTCTCATAGTTTGAAAGTAGATGCTTGAAAGTAGATGCTTGATCTAAGTGTGTTTTCGAAAATCCCTTATTTATGTAATGCTAAGCGTGTACCTCCCATTATTAGAGCGCCTGTCAAGGCATCGATCGTCCGTAACACGGGTCATGCCAAAGCTGAGCGTGCCGGATTATCTTTGTGAGGCAGGGTGGGAAATCGTGGTTCCCACAGCTTGAATATGGTTTACCTTAGGTTAAGTTGTCAAGTTTGACTTGAGACTTAATGGTACAGATGAGACGAGTATGCAATGATATTCGATATCATAGTCTCATAAAAGATCTAAGACTCACATTGGACCGATCGGTCCAGACGTTAAAAAAGCTCCAGACCGATCGGTCCAGGTCTGGACCGATCGATCCAGACGTCGGGATTTACTAAACTCGCTCTAATTAGGATTTTAAGTGGGATTAACTTTGAGGAACGCCACCCAACTCTTTTGGCACGATTTTCGGACCCTAGGGAGAGGTTTGGAGAGTGAGAAAGCTAAGAGAAAGATCCCTGAAACCTTTGCGTAAAGAAGAAAGCGTTCTTCAGTCCTAGCAGACAAGTTCCAACCATTGGAATCCTTTCCGCCGTGTGGATACGTGTAGAGGGCAAGGTATTCTTCCTGCCTACAGTGATCAGACGCGTTCTTCGATTGATACAAGCCCCGGATCGATTGAGGTAAGCGTTCTAACGTTTCTACAAGATCATGAATGATAGGTTTTAGGGTTTCATCAATATTTTTGTTTTTCATCCGCTGCGAAAACCCTAGAACTGATCTCTTAGGAATTAGATTCACTCTTGAGATCCCAGGAAAACCCAACACACATACACAAGGTTAAGAGAGGACCAGATCCAGAAAGGACGAAAGGTAAGAAAGAAGCTAACATGGTTGAGCAGGTCACTAACTCATTAGACCATCGTGAGAACTGGCTCAAATATCATGCATCACCACTAGGTTTTTCTCTACGGGGTACATCTCGTTTCTCAAACTCATTTTGTTGTAGAGATGCTCTTAAACTTCATGATCCAGGTTGGCAGAAGATCGATAATATTCGCCTGATAGACCCATCTGGTAGTTGAGAGAGTTTGGTCAAGCTAAAGACCCTAAACCGTCGCTCTCGGGAGGCAATCCGAGTTCTTAGGTTAGTTTTCTTTCCTTTTTTTTGCATCAGATATTGGTTTATATCTCTTATCACCAGGTTGAGTTCTAATGAGGAATTGAAGAGGCGAGGAAGCTAGTTATGGGATAGACGTAGGCAGACTTAAGTGCGAGTGAACGAACATCGCGAGCTGAGTATTCCTTTTCCTTTTTGATTTGCTTCTCTTTTGACTCTTATTATTGGTTGCCTCTACTAGACGAGATTTGACATCGAGGACAGTGTCCAGTTCAAGTCTGGGGGAGGATTCGTCTAACGCCAAACCATATCTATTTAGAGTAGTGTTGCATGCATTTTTCTCTTTTTAGGATGATTTTTTTTTTATTTTTTTCACTTTTTAGTTGCATGTGCATATAAGATGTTTTAGAATCATATAGTTTGTTGTTATTAGGGTTATGCATTTACATATAGTATTTAGGACATATAAGATCACGCGCATAAAACCGTTTTGAGAATTGATGTGATGATCTATGGCATGAGAGAGTAGAAACGTCTTGAAAACATTGTGATCCGTTGAACGTGGTTATGTTTTGTTGAATTGATTGCTTAACCTTTAGGATGGTCTAGAATGGTTTGTGGGATAGAAATCGTTGGTTGGAACCCATGGGATCGATATTGTCTAGCCAAGTAGAAAAGTTTTTATAAGATCATTTCCCAGGTTTGCTGAAATCGGTAAAGTCTATCATCAAATGCATTCTTATTTCTTTATGTGAAGAAAAAGATAGTGAGCATCTCGACACTCCGCTGTCATTATCTCAATAACGAAAATCGTTCGAGGATATGAGTGCATTGATTTGATGGTTCGGGTCTAAGTTGTGGGTCGGACTATCCAATAAACAAAATCGAAAAAAAAATTGATTAGGAACCCTTCAACTTCAACGTCAGAGGAACCCGAGATGCTAGCAAAAGAAAAAAAATCTAGCTAGATGAAAGAAAAAAAAAAGAAGAAGAAAAAGAATAAATACCAAAAGCTTAGACTAGATACAATTAGGTAGAATGGCGTGTTAGGTTCGTGAAACATGCTTGGTGGATGATTGAAGTTCTTGGATGGTTCTAGCAGGTAGCGGTATAGATCCCATAATTAGGAAAGACTTTCCTTTAGAGAGGGAGATAATACTAGACAGACTTGGGGATCTAGGTCGGATAGAGGTTTCACTCTCGATTATGATTTTGAGTTATCTCATTGTTTCGCCCTCCTTTTAGACCGCTTTTCATGGAGTATTTTTTCGAGGACGAGCAAAGGTTTAAGTCTGAGGGAGTTTGATAACATGTATTTTGGTGATATTTTGGTATAGGATGTCTAGTGCATTTTAGTCGATTTTGCATATTTATAGGCATTCTAGAGCATATTCGGTCTCGATATTGCTTGGTTGCTTTCTTTGGTGTCAAAACAGGTATTCATGCATAAAAGAGAGCAAAAGGAGTAGAAAACATGGACTACGGAACATTACAGACGAAACGGGAACATTTGGAGTTGTTCCGGGGAAAAACATGAAACTTAAAAAGTCAGATCTTACAAGTCCAATAACTTTCACTCTACAAGTCCAAATTATGCGTTCTCTACCTCATTGGAAAGCTCTCTCTTCAGTATCTATGCATAGACTCCAAGATCACGTAAATCTGACATTGGAGCATAAAGTTATGAGCAAATCTGTCAAGCATGTTCGAGTTGAAGAATCGACATGGACCGTGTTGCATTCGACACGGCCGTGTTGTGTCTGTGCTGAAAAAAGTGAAATTTTGCTCAGAGAATTGGCTCGGACCATGTCATCATTCGACACGGCCGTGTTGATTCAAACTCGGCCATGTTCAGCCCATTTCTAAAGTGCAGATTTTTAACAGAGAATTGACACGGACCGTGTTGTATTCGATACTGTTGGTTTAGTGCTCTATGATGTACTGCTGCATGAGCTTTATTTGGATACATTTGATGTACTTCGACTTTTTATGAGTCTATGGATGAGTGTTTTATTCATTACATGTTTTGGCATACTTGATGTGTTATGATATCCATGCATTGTTGTGAACAATACTAAACTCCCTAGTCATGTATCATTTTGGGGATAATGATATATAAAGACTAGTAGTATGATGTGTGATTGATGATCATATAAATGATCATAGGTATTAGATACAATCACGATCATAGGTATTCGTTTGAGAACGGAATATTGGATTGACCCGCATGAGATTGTCACATGGACTAGCGTCATAACTGGAATCTCATATGGCGGTTCCATGATTGGATCCTAAGACCTGAGATATCTACTGAATCCAACATGAGGAGTTACGTGCTTTGATTACGTCAAACGTCCTGCGTAACAGGAGGACTATAAAGGCGTGTATCAGGTACGAAACGAATCGTGTGCTGGATTGTAGATAGTCAAGACGGGATTTGTACCTCTCGTAAAAGAGAGAGATATCGCTGGGCCCCTAGTGTGAGCGAGACTGTAGAAATGTGTGGCCGCACTATAGACGAACGTCGTCTATTTCAGACAGCCGAACTCAGTGAACGAGAAAGCAGTCGAATCAGATAAGGTGGCTTGTCCATGCCTTATATTCGACATATGATATCGTGATACAAAAGGATCATCAACCGGAATCATCACTGGCATTCGTAAGATCACGAACAAACTCTATTCGAGATAGGTAGTCATAGTGTCTTGCTAGAGACCGCCTGTGACTTGTATATCCGGAATAAAGATTTCGGGTTATACTTCTATATCGAATGAGCCTACAGGGTCACACACGCAGGAAAGGATAAATGCACGAGAAAACGTCGAGAAATCTGGACAAGAGGTCCGGACCGTTTGGTCTAGGAGTGGACCGAACGGACCGGAGCATCTAGTCCGAACGGACCAAATTGTTGGACCGAACGAACTAGAGAGTCCAGTCCGAACGGACCAAGTGTTGGACCGAACGGACTGACCCGTCGGACCGAACAGACCTAGTTATAAGACTGGTTCGAACGGACCAAGTGTCTAGACCGAACGGACTACTAAGCAGTCCGTTCGGTCTGGGTTTCGGATTTAATTTTAAAGTCCGGATCTAGGGTTAATCACTTGAATAAGAGGAGTTTAATAACCCGAACACTAAGGAGCCGAAAAAGTGAACTTCTTCAGACATTTTGGAGAGTCTAGAGGGTTGAAGAAGTGATCTAGATCTCATTTTTCTCAAAGCACATCATCGAATAGAAGATTCGAATCCTAGCAGACAAGTTCCAAAGGTTGGAATCCATCCCGAGGTGTGGATACGTGTAGAGGGCAAGGTATTCTTCCTGCCTACAGTGATCGGACGAACATATCAATTGATACAGGCCCCGGATCGATTGAGGTAAGCGTTCTATCGTTTCTATAAGATCATGCATGATAAGTTTTAGGGTTTTATCAACATTTTGTTTTACATCCGCTGCGCAAACCCTAGAACTGATCTCTTAGGAATAGGATTCGTTTATGAGATCCCAGGAAAACCAACAAGTTCCCTGAGCAAAGTCGAGCCACTTCTTATCGTCGAAACCCAGCCAACGCGGAACGCCTCTGAACCCTCTATGACGACTACCCTGGATATTCCAGAGCCCAGAGAGCCACCATTTAGCACAGGAACGTTGAATAAAGCATATTGGAGTTTAGCGAAAGCCCTGAAGGTGGAGATGAAGCCCTTTCCTCAAGGGCTTAGGACAAAGGAATACACACACACGGATAGGAACACAGGACCAACATTGGAGAGAGGTACATATCCCGGTCATAATTCTATATCCATGTTTAAACCTTCCATTACAGGTCGTCAAGTAGGGCAATGTGCAAGAGAGGATCGAAACGAGCAAAATCATCACTCCAACATCCACAAGATCCACCTCCTTCACAAGTTTGGAAACCCAAGGAGGATAGACGACTTAAGCACCCACGAGTCAAAAAGATGCGCTTAACTCTCAACATCCAGGGTGGGGAAAGATCGATCATCTTCGCCTCTCAGACCCTCCCATCATTTGAGCAAGATAGGTTGAGCTAATGACGTTAAACAAGCGCTTCTCGGGAGGCAACCCGAGCATTAGGTAACTTTTTTTTTCTTTTTCTTTGTAGCATAGGTAGTAGAGACCGTGATTGTATTCTGGATCTTTCGTTGACATATCAGAATCTATTGCTATCATTATGTTTTTGTTCGGATAACGTTTGTTGTTCTATGAGCGTTCACACCGACACACGAGAGATGAACATCAGTTTTCGAGAGACGATGTTGGAAGGATTCCGGGTGATAGAGTGTGTGAGAGCTCTTGCGTTTGATGTGAGTTAACTTCGTTGCAAGCGAACGGATTTCGCAGAGCGAACGGATGTGAGTTAACCTCTTACTGGTTCCTTTGATATGTTGTCTTTGACTCTACTTTTCCGGACGAGAGTCTACATCGTGGACGGTTATGGTTCAAGTCTGGGGGTGGATAGATCCTTCACACATTCAGGTCTATCTACTTAGGATTGCATTTAGTTTAGGCATAACTCAGTCCGTTCGGAATGCCTAATCAGATGGTTCGGACTGACTACGCCAGACAACACAAACTTGCACAGCTTAGTCTATTCGGACTGCCTACACTGGACCGAACGGACTACTTGAAATAGATTACGCCAAAGACGCGCCGTTTTGGAAAATTGCCCTAGTTTTGAGAGGGGAAGCGGAAAAACACACCCTAAGTTTGATTGGGGGCGGAAAATAGAGACCTTGGGAGAGAAAAGGAGAGCTCTTGGAGGAGAAAGAAGAAGGAGGAAACTCCATTGAAGATTGAAGATTTCTTGAGCATCTCTCTACTCTCTCTATGATTTCTGCACTTTACCCTTGTTTTGCTTTGCTTTTGAATATGGGTTGTGAGTAGTTAGATAGTTATGGGTTGAGGGTGAATCCTCATGTGAGGATGTGTGAACCCACTTGATGAATTTATGTTTATACTTTGATTAGACCTTCATTTCATTCAATGGGTGATTTCTATGCTTATTTTCTATATCCCTCTTTGATTGAATCTCTTTGGAGACTTAGGATTCATGAGTAGATGGATTGCCATTGAATGGGAATGAATGCTTTGGATTGATGAATGGATTTTAATGCTCTCTTCGGATGAAAATCCCTTGAGTTGATTTTAGAGTCTTGGTTTCCATGGAGACATGACACCTTGACTCCTTGATGCGTTCATTCAATAGGGTTGTGATTGAAAGCGAAGAAATTCGGTTCAATCCAACCTAGGATTTTGACAAGAGAGTTCAATGCACTCAAGATTCCATTCCAAGTTACGAAAGTAGATGGAATGTCCTCTTGGGTAGCGGACATTTAGCTTGAGAGAGCAAATCCCGATCTTTATCTTGGAATCCCCAATTTCAAAGGAAGTATGAAATAGATTCTCAATATTTAGCACATCCCGCATGTTGGTGAACCCCGAAATCCATAACCCTTGGCCATTTGATTTCCCCTTCTTGAATCGTGATTGTCTTTGATTTTACTTTCTCTCATTTAATTTTTTGTGCAACTTTCAAAACCACAAAACAATCATCCAACTTTATTTTTACCATTTTCCTAGTGTTAGTCGATTCCTAGCTTAACCGCTTAAGTCCTTGTGTTCGACCCCGGTACTACGACATCCGTATACTTGCGGATTAGTTGTGTTTCGGGTTACAAATTTAAGACTCGTCACGCAAGTGATCAAGTTTTTGGCGCCATTGCCGGGGACTTTTTACGGTTTCCATAGCTAGGATAGATTGACTCTAGGTTAGTCTTTCCGGAGTCTTTCATTTTTTTTCGGTTTGATTTTTTGTGTGTTTGTTCACTTCCTTTTTCTTTGTGTGTTTGTGTGATTTTTATTTTTCTCTTGAGTCAATTTCTCCTTATTTCTTTTATTTCTTGATTTTTCTGTTTATTATTTTTGCTGTTTGTATTTTCCTGGACTTTTCTGGACTTGTTCTGGATTTTTCGGGACCTCTCTGGACATTTTCAGAATTCCCTGGACTTTTTTGGAGTTATTCTGGATATTTCCTGGACTTTTCTGAATTTTTCTGGATTTTTTCCGATTTTTCTGGACTTTTCCGGGATCGTTCTGGACTTTATCGGATGTCTCTCCCTACTCTCTGCCTTTTTATTCACTTCGATTCACCTTCTCTGCCTTTTTCTGGACTTTTATTTTTGCAGGTTCTCTTAGTGCATGAGCAGACGTCCCACTTGAAGACAACTCGACCAAGATTTTGAGCTTGCCTTTGATCCGGACATAGACAGAACACAAAGGAAAATCCGCAGAAAACGAAGAGAGGATAGAATGGCAGAAGAGGCAGCAAGGGGTGAAGCGCAGCCAAGAGAGCACGCCCGAGCTAATCCGCAGACTCTTGGGATGTACACGACGCCTAAGCATACTCAGTTACTCTCGTGCATCAACAGACCACCCTTAGACCACTTTGAGCTGTAGCCACAGTTCATTCAGATGCTGAATCAGATGAGCTTCAAAGGAGGTATAATGAGGATCCGAATTCTCATCTTACGCAGTTTAAGATGTTGTGTCGAACCATCAAGAAGCCGCCAGGGGTAACAATGGAGGACGCGATGATCGAGGCATTTCCCTTCTCTCTGATGGATAAGGCACGGGATTGGCTCTATATCTTGGAGCCAAATTCCATTTCTACATGGGATGGAGGAGAAGTTTATGATGAATACTCACCCATGAAGACACAATTGGCCTTGAACAAGATCAACACATTTGCCCAAGCCGATGATGAGACCTTGTATGATGCTTGGGAGAGATTCAAGGAGTATCAGAGAATGTGTCCGCACCATGGTATGGACAACAAATATCTTCTCTCCACTTTCATACATGGCCTTAGGGATGACACGAGAGGATGGGTCGATGCAGCATGTGGAGGCAGCGTGTATGATCTCTCTTTCGAGGCTTTAGAGGCGCAGATTGCAAAAGGGAGAAGCATTTCAGGGGAAATGGGCGGCAGACGATCTTTGCCTAAGGCTGATGTTAAAGGGGATGCCAGCGAGTCTTCGGCTTTACAAGCCATTCTTTCGGAGCTTTCTGCCATCAAGCTGCAGCTTGCTAGGTCCGGTTCATCAAACCCACAGAAGGGTAAACCGGGCATGTACAGGGGGGAACAAGCAGAAGAAGTCATGAAAAAAGTCGACTATGTGGGAAGAAATCAATACAACAATCAGTCGAACTTCTTCAATCCGGGGAATCGGAATCACACTGCCTTTTCTTATGGCAACCCGCAAGGAGCATTGAACCCTCAGCATCAAAGCGGAGCGAAACCTCAGGGACCCCCAGGATTTCAGCCTAGATACCAGAATCAGGGCTACCAAAGCCAGAATCAGGGGTATCAGAATCAGGGCCAAGACTACAATCAGAGAAATCAAGGATACAGAGCCCCTCCGCCTCAGGCTAAGGAAGAGGAGTCAGAGTTAAAGTCGATGTTAGCCCAGCTAATGCACGATCAGAAAAACTCGTTTTCCAGCTTGGGTCAAGAGATGCAAGGATTCAAAGGGAAGCAAGAGAGCTTCGAGCAGAGATTGGATGGGTTGGATTCACATATCAAGATGATGGACAATCAGATTGCTCAGCTTGCTTCCCAGGTAACGAGACCTCAAGGCCAATTCCCGGGTAAGGCTGATCCTAACCCGAGAGAGCATATTAATGCCATAGGCTTGAGAAGCAGAAGACAGCTTCCGAAGAACTCCCCAGTTGTCAGAAAAGAGGGAGAAGGTTCGCATGAACCTCAGAGGGCCGCCTTAGATAAAGGCAAAGGCCATGTTGTAGAGGGGGAAGAGGCGAGGTATATTCCGCCTCCTCCACAGGCACCCCCTCTACCATTTCCATCTTGGGCGAGGAAGTTTAATGAAGACAACCAATTCGCCAAATTTACAGAGATGTTGAAGAAGCTGGAAGTGACCATGCCTTTTCATGAGGTAGTGTTACAGATCTCGTCCTACACTAAATTTCTGAAGGACATTCTTACGAAGAAGAGGCCAGTTGAAAAGGTCTGCGGTAGCTTCTCTATCCCGTGCAGATTGGGAAATGTGGAGATTGAGAGGGCGCTTTGCGATTTGGGCGCAAGTGTCAGTTTGCTACCTCTCTCCATATTTAAAAAACTTAATGTCGGTGAGCTGAAAACGACGAGGATGGCACTGCAATTGGCCGACCGATCAGTGAAGTATCCCGTTGGGATCTTGGAGGATGTGCCTCTGAAGGTAGGGGAATTCTATGTCCCCGTCGACTTTGTGGTTCTGGACATGCCGGAGGATTCTAAAATCCCCATCATACTTGGTAGGCCGTTTCTGAACACGGCTGATGCTGTAGTGCATGTCAGAGAAGGGAGACTCACGATGAAGATCGGAGATGAGACGTTTGAATTCAGGCTTGATCAGAATCTCAAGCAGTCGCATTTGGTAGTCTTCCTTCTACCTAGACCTGATCGACACGTTGGTCGACGAAGTGAGGGATGAATTTAGAGAGTCAGATCCCCTCGAGATGGCATTGAACGCGGTACAAGACAGCATGTACTGCGATTGGGAGGAAGTCCGGAGCATTGTTCGGACTTTAGATGACAGCTCATCGATTGAGCTAGAGGGCTGGAAATACAGGGCCGTTGAGCCCTTATGTTGTTCTGCCCGTGAGTTCCATTGGCTAAGGGACGAGGAAAACGGAGAGGAGCCATCACCTTCTCTGAGTCATCAAGCTCCGGTTTCCTCTATACAAGTCAAGCAGCCCGATGTGGAAACGAGCGGGAAGAAAGATTGGGATCCAGAGAGCATGCCAAAGGTTGAATTGAAGCCCTTACCACAAGGGCTTAGGTATGAATTTCTCGGACCTAATTCCACTTACCCTATCATTGTGAATGCTGCTTTGACTGATGTGGAACTAGCTGAATTAGTTGCATTGCTTAGGGAGTATAGACAAGCCTTGGGTTACACTCTAGACGACATTAGAGGCATTAGTCCATCCCTTTGCATGCAACACATTCATCTAGAGGATAACTCTAAGACCTCCATCGAACATTAACGTAGGTTAAACCCGACCATGAAGGAGGTAGTGAAGAAGGAGGTTCTCAAATTGTTAGATGCGGGTATCATTTACCCGATTTCAGATAGTGCATGGGTTAGTCCCGTGCAAGTTGTACCAAAGAAGTGGGTATCACTGTGGTAGAAAATGAGCATAATGAATTGATACCCACTAGGATGGTTACGGGTTGGAGAATGTGTATTGATTATAGGAAGCTGAATTCCAACACCCGTAAAGACCATTTTCCGTTACCCTTCATAGACCAAATGCTAGAGAGGTTAGCCTTGCATTCCCACTTTTGCTTTCTCGATGGCTACTCGGGATTCTTTCAAATCCCCATTCACCCTAGCGACCAGGAGAAAACCACCTATACATGTCCACATGGCACTTTTGCATACCGTAGGATGCCCTTTGGTTTATGTAATGCACCAGCAACATTTCAGAGATGCATGACTGCTGTATTTTCTAATCTTATTGAGGATGTTATGGAGGTGTTCATGGATGATTTTTCTGTCCATGGGCCCTCCTTTCCCGTGTGTCTAATGAATTTGCGCCGAGTGTTGGACAGGTGTGTTGAGGCAAATCTTGTGCTGAATTGGGAGAAGTGCCACTTCATGGTCCAAGAGGGCATTGTGCTAGGCCACAAGATTTCGAGAAGAGGGATAGAGGTTGATCGAGCAGAGGTTGAGGTGATAGAGAAGTTGCCGCCTCCAAGGAATGTTAAAGGAATCCGGAGTTTTCTGGGACATGGCGGGTTCTACAGGAGGTTCATCAAGGACTTCTCGAAGATTTCGAGGCCTTTGACCGAACTACTTGCAAAGGACGTGCCTTTTGAGTTCACCCATGAGTGCCAGGCTGCCTTTGAAACTCTGAAGAAGGCATTGATCTCTCCACCCATCATTCAGCCACCGGATTGGGAAGCTCCCTTTGAGCTTATGTGCGACGCTAGCAATTTTGCAGTGGGGGCTGTTTTGGGTCAGAGGAGAGACAGGAAGCTCCACGCCGTATACTATGCGAGTAGAACGTTAGACGATGCTCAGATGAATTATTCTACAACCGAAAAGGAGCTACTCGCCATAGGATTTGCCTTTGATAAGTTTCGGTCTTATTTGGTCGGTTCGAAGGTGATCGTCTATACAGACCATGCTGCCTTGAGATATCTCCTATCCAAGAAGGATGCCAAGTCGAGGTTAATCAGATGGATTCTCTTGCTGCAAGAGTTTGACTTGGAGATCAGAGATAGGAAGGGTACAGAGAATGGAGTGGCCGACCACTTATCTCGGATTGAGCGACATGAAGATATTCCCATTGATGATTGTCTCCGAGATGATTGCGTGATGGCTGTCCAAGTGAAAGAGAGAGACCCATGGTATGCTGATTTTGTGAACTTCATTGTTAGCGGGTATGTCCCCCACGAGCTGGATTACAACGAGAAGAAGAGGTTCTTCAGAGACATCAAGGATTATTTTTTGGAAGAACCTTATCTCTTCAAGAGAGGCAAGGATGGCCTCTTTAGGAGATGTGTGCCCGAAGAGGAAGTCCGAAGTGTGATTCATCATTGTCACTCTTCGGACTATGCTGGTCATTTTGGAGCATTGAAAACCTCGACTAAAATTCTTCAAGCCGGGTTTTATTGGCCATCAATGTTCAAAGACATTCATCAATACGTCTCCTCTTACGATGCTTGCCAGAGAACGGAGAACATCTCCCGCCGCCACGAAATGCCTCAAAGGTATATCTTGGAAGTTGAACCGTTCGATGTATGGGGCATAGACTTCATGGGACCGTTCCCATCTTCTTATGGGAACCAATACATCCTCGTGACGGTCGATTATGTCACCAAGTGGGTAGAAGCTATGGCGAGTCTCACTAATGACTCGAAAGTGGTGACGAAGTTGTTCAAGAGAGTGATTTTTCCGAGATTCGGGACGTCAAGGGTTGTGATTAGCGATGGAGGATCTCACTTCATCAACCGCACCATAGAAGCGCTTTTGAAGAAGTATGGTGTGAGACATAAGGTGGCTACCCCGTATCACCCTCAGACGAGCGGGCAAGTTGAAGTCTCGAATAGGGAGATCAAGGAAATATTTGAGAAGACGGTGTCAAGGTCAAGGAAAGATTGGGCGTCCAAGCTTAATGACGCTCTATGGGAGTATAGGACAGCCTTTAAGACACCCATCTGTATGTCTCCCTTTCAACTTGTCTATGGGAAAGCTTGTCACTTGCCGGTTGAGCTTGAGTACAGGGCATATTGGGCAATTAAGAAGCTTAATTACGATTGGAAATCCGCTGCGGAGAAGCGAATGTTGCAGCTTCACCAACTCGATGAGATTCGGTTGGATGCCTACGAGAATGCCCGGATTTACAAGGAGAGAACTAAGAGATGGCATGATCGTCAGATTTTGCAGAGGGATTTTAGAGAAGGTGATCAGGTACTTCTCTTTAACTCAAGGCTCAAACTATTTCCAGGCAAGTTGAGATCGCGTTGGTCGGGGCCTTTCACGGTTAAACACGTCTAACCCCATGGAGCGATAGAGTTATGTGGCTATGGGGGGATACATTCAAGACCAACGCGCAAAGGTTGAAGATCTACAACCCCGAGGAGCATGACAAAGAGAGGAGCTCGATGAGCTTTTCCGACCCTCAAGACGAGTGAGCAACCCACGGTCAAGCTTAGGACCATAAATAAGCGCTCTCGGGAGGCACCCCGAGTTTGTATATATCCTTTTTCGTATCCTTTTTGCATTGCATCTCACTTAGAATCACCCATTTGCATCCCTTGTTTAGTTTTGATACTCTCCTGGTACGTTGATGCTGTTGGGAATTAGATAGGCTGATTTTAACGCAGGAAAACGGAGGAAGAAATCGGTGAACAAAGCCTGAATGTCAGTCCGTTCGGACTAATTCAGTGAGTCCGAACGGACTAGATGTAGCAGCTTGTTCGGACTGCTTTAGCGATCGCTACGGACTGAAGATGTGGGTCTGTTTGGACTAACTAAGTAAGTCCGTTCGGACTGAACTAGGGTAAAGGCGTTTTAAAAGGTAAGTGGGGGTGGTGAATCTGTCACTTTCACGCGAAAAGGTAGTCCGAACGGTGCATCACCTCTCCACCGCTCCAACCGCCGAAATCTTCATCTCCGATTACATCCATCTCTCTCTTCAAGCCTCCTACGCCGTCGACACCACCCCCACCTCTCTCTCTCTACTCTCTTCGACATCTCTCTTGTTTTCACCATGGAATCCGAGGTAAACCTTTCGGTCCTTCCTAATATAGCCGATTTGATGAATTTGGAGCCTTATTTTCTGCCAATCCGGTTAAGTGTAGGTTAGATTTAGGGGTCCCTTAACGAAATATCGTGAGATTCGAAGCTTTAGGTGGGTAACCATGGCGGAAAGTACGTAGGTCACAGGTAGTCCGAACGGTCTGGTTATTCTGGTCTGTTCGGTCTGAGAAGCTCCACCACGAGAGTGGTCCGAGAGGCCAGTCCGTCCGGACCGGATTACATAGTCCGAACGGACTACATGAACAGAAAAAAAAAATTCACAAATTTGGTTCGTTCGGTCTAGATTCCGATCGTATCGGACCAAGGCACTGTGAGACATATTTCCCCGCTAGTTTTACCTATTTTCGCAACATCTAAGTCTCGGCTCACCAATCGACATTTTGTTTCATGCGCAGACAGAGACAGAGGTGTATACTTGCAAATCTCCCAAGACGCTGCAGTTCGAGATACCCGAGGACGCCATAGGGGAGCTCACTGAACTTAACCCATCGAGCCGACAAGGGGCACTCCCCCTGCCATTGAGTTTGTACTCCCGAGTCAAAAACGCCTCCACAGGAGATTTGAGAGCGAGGGGCTCGCACCGACCAAGTTCGTCAGCGATTCGATAGCCCAACTCGGGATTAAGGAGTCGGTGCGGTATCTATTCCATCAGCTAGGGTGGGACAGGCTATTCGAGGTACGAGAGCGGACCTACACTCATCTCACGTTGGAGTTCCTATCCTCTTACCGCTGCTACTTTCCGGAGGATGGTAGCCTCGAGGATGCACACATGTTGTTCCGCCTAGCCAACCAGACATATTGTTTGAACATGGCCGACTGCGGAAATACTCGGAGTTCCACAGGGGACCGCTAGTATATGGCCAGACGTACCAATTGAGGCCTTTCATGAGTTTTGGCGGGCGATCGCATCGAAAGATTTGCCAAGAGGAAAGGGGAAGTTCACGTGGATCAGACATCCCGCGGTGAGATATCTGCACATGTTTATGGCGGGAGGACTGTTTGCGAGAGGAGATCAGGGTAATGTCAGCACCCTTGAGGTATGCCTCTTACGCCGAGCTTTACGAGATGCATTTGACGGCGACGATTGGGGCATGTCCGCATTGGACATCGCCTCCAGGGTGGCCTCCACCTTCATTGGAGCATTAACCAGAAGACATCAGCCAACGTCGCCCAATGGACCGGTGGCATCGTCTCTATGATCGCCCAGAGAGTGGGGGTCAACCTGGGAATACGATGGGGCACTGTCGTGGGCCAGACAGAATTAGACTTGGAGGCTCTTGTCTTGAAGAGAGCTATAGAGAGTGCGACTCGCATTCCACTTGTATGGAGGTATCTGGACGAGACAACCACGCCCCAAACTATCACACTACCTATGCATGAGCTGCCCCCATTGATTGTTGATGGACTACGCTTCCGAGTGGCGCCACGCGGGGTCCCCAGGAGACACCAACAAGATCTCCCAGTCCCTGAGCCCGACCACACGGCAGCTGGGGATACCCAGGAGCATGAGACTGATGCTGGGGATACCGTTGAGTACGCCGCCGCGACTAGCTGGCCTAGAGTGAGTCGTAGGAGACGCAGAGAGCCATCAGCTCCTCACCACGATACAGGCGCCTCGTCCTCATTTGCACCAGCATCCCAGACATACATAAGGGAGCTGCGAGACCTCATATGCCAGCGATTCGACTCCGTGAATCGCCATTTAGGCGTCATAGACAGACGGCTGGACACCATAGAGGAGTCAGTAGCGACTATGCGCACACATATGGGACATTACCACTTCTATCAGACAGAGGTGAATCGTCGCTATGATTCAACCTATGTGACCAGGATGCAGAACATCGTCCAGTCGGTACCACTACCGCCGGACTATCCCTATCCCGGCGATGCCTACGGACCACAGCAGTCTTACTTCCCGGATGTGACCTACTCACCGATGCCACCACGCCGCCGCGCGACCCCACCACCAAGAGACATTGACCACATGGACACCTAGGATGGAGCCCAGTAAAGTCTCGCGCAGATGTATCAGGACCATTCTATTCCTTTCTCTTTCAGCATTATGGGACCTATGACGTGCGTGATTATTTTGCTATGTTGTCTTGTACGGTTAACTGTTATCGGATTCACTTGATCTTTGTGTTGGTTTAGTGCTCTATGATGTACTGTTCATGAGCTTTATTTAGATACATTCGATGTATTGATACTTTCTATGGTTTTATGAGAGTATTTGATTCATTACATGTTCTTGCATACTAGATCTGTTATGAAATCCATGTATCATTATGAATGATACTAAACTCCCTAGTCTTGTGTCGTTATGGGAATAACGACATAATAAGACTAGTATGATGTGTGATTGATGATCATAGAGATGGTCATAGGTATTGGATACGATCACAGTCATAGGTATTCGTTGGAGAACGGAATACGGGATTGACCCGCATGAGATTGTCACATGGACTAGCGTCATGACTTGAATCTCATATGACGGTTCCATGATTGGATCCTAAGACCTGAGATATCTACGGAATCCAACATGAGAAGTTGCGTGCTTTGAATACGTCAAACGTTCTGCGTAACAGGAGAACTATAAAGGCGTATATCAGGTATTTTAGATAGTCAAGATGGGATTTGTACCTCTCGTAAAAGAGAGAGATATCACTGGGCCCCTCGTGTGAGCGAGACTGTAGAAATGTGTGGCTGCACTATAGACGAACGTCGTCTATTTCAGACAGTCGAACTCAGTGAACGAGAAAGCAGTCGAATCAGATAAGGTGGCTTGTCCATGCCTTATGTTCGACATATGATATCGTGATACAAAAGGATCATCAACCGGAATCATCTCTGGCGTTCGTAAAGATCACGAACAAACTCTATTCGAGATAGGTAGTTATAGTGTCTTGCTAGAGACCGCCTATGACTTGTATATCCAGAATAGAGATTTCAGGTTATACTGCTATATCGAATGAGCCTACAGGGTCACACACGCAGGGAAGGACAAATGCACGAAGGAAAATACCTATGACTGTGATCGTATCCAATACCTATGACCATCTCTATGATCATCAATCACACATCATACTAGTCTTATTATGTCGTTATTCCCATAACGACACAAGACTAGGGAGTTTAGTATCATTCATAATGATACATGGATTTCATAACAGATCTAGTATGCAAGAACATGTAATGAATCAAATACTCTCATAAAACCATAGAAAGTATCAATACATCAAATGTATCTAGTAGGGTTAAATCACTTTATGAAAAAGAGATTAGAACCCTAATTCGGATGAGTCTTTTGGTTGCCGTTTTTCAGAGGTTTGAGAGAGCTTTTGGGTGAGATCCAAAGAGTTCGAAAACCGAAGAGTCTCGTTTTCTCGAAGCACAAAATCGAATAGAGATTCGAGTCCTAGCAGACAAGTTCCAACCGTTGGAATCCATCCCGAAGTGTGGATACGTGTAGAGGGC
>NW_010967265.1:17461-19741 GCF_000463585.1 Tarenaya hassleriana
CCCGAAGGGTCTGGCCCGTCCGTTCTGAGACAGTTGACCGTCCGTTTCAGAGTGTTTGGACCGTCCGATCTGCAGAATCACGTGGTCCGTCCGTTCTCATACGTAGACCGTCCGTTCTACATCCAGAACGGACGGTCCGAGACCCAGACTCCGAGATTTTTCGTTTTCTGATCCGATTGTGCAATCGTTGCTTAATCTGATCAACTGTGACTCAAATAGACATGATTTATTCTTATGGATGGTCCATAGTGAATGAATACATGTAACTTAATCAAGATATAGTATATGCTTGATTGAGTGGGAGCTCCGAGATTGGGATTACATAATCGAATGGTTGGTCTATTCAGATTATGTAATACATCTGATCAAGGAATAATTGTTGATCCTTGATATGTACAATCGTTGCACAGAAACCGGTTAGATCTGTGAGCTCTATGAGTAAAGCACTTGTCAAGGCCTCGATCGTACGTGTCATGGGCCATGCCAAAGCTGGGTGTGTCGTATTATCTTGGTGAGGCAAGATGGAGAAATGGTGGTTCTCATAGCTTGAAAGTAGATGCTTGATCTAGGTGCGGTTTCGAAAATCCCTTATTCATATAATGCTAAGTGTGTACCTCCCATTACTAGAGCGCCTGTCAAGGTATCGATCGTTCGTAACACGGGTCATGCCAAAGCTGAGCGTGCCGGATTATCTTTGTGAGGCAGCGTAGGAAATCGTGGTTCCTACAGCTTGAATATGGTTTATCTTGGGTTAAGTTGTCAAGTTTTGACTTGAGACTTAATGGTACAGATGAGACAAGTATGCAATGATATTCGATATCATAGTCTCATAAAGGATCTAAGAGTCATATTGGATATGATTGACATTAGATGTCTACCTAAATAGCATAAGGCTGAGTGTAAAAACTTGTTCTTAGATGAAATACGGATCTTAGTCCCATATAGAAAATTATTGTAGGGTTAGTTTTCTTTATGGGAATATAGCTCATCTTTGCATCTGTGTTGTCATTGTTTGATGATGGACTAGCTGGTAGTAGATCATAGGTATATAGACACTGATTGATGATGGACTAGCTGGTAGTAGATCATTGATAGAATCTGCATGTAGATGTGTTTTCGTTCTGTTTTGTCTTTTTCTGTAGGACATAGCATTAACCGGTATTGTACCGAAGTTGACGATGCGATCTATCCTTATGAAGGATAAGACTCTAACCATGGCTTCTAGATCGATCATTGATGCTTATTGGAAGCATGTGGATGATGATCCGGACAAGTCTAGCTTGACGTTTGGAAACATGACCTCACAATTGCGTAAGCGATTAGAGGACATGAACGATTCTTTGATAGTTGATCAGTTGAATGCGTCATTCCAAAAGAGAGCTGAGAGGCATAGAAAGAGTGAAATGGTAGTTGTTGGAAAGAGTTCCAGCAAAAGGAAGCGTTCCAAGAGCAAGGACAAGTGAGTGAAATGGTAGTTGTTGGAAAGAGTTCCAGCAAAAGGAAGCGTTCCAAGAGCAAGGGCAAGTGGAAAGTGACAAGCGTTGTCATTGAACCTAAGCCTAAATCCAAAAAGGAAGAGTGTTATTTCTGTCATGCCGTTGGGCATTGGAACAGAAATTGTAGACTCTACCTGGAAGATCAGGAGAAGAAGAAGCTTAAAGAAGCTTCGACTTCTGGTGTCTTCGTTATAGAGGCTAATTTGTTTACTTCTACGTCATGGGTATTAGATACCGGAAGCACCTCGCATATTTATGGAAATATGCAAGGGTTGCGAGGAAGTAGATAATTGGCAAAAGTGTTGGGTTTCGCTACGGATTCCTAGCATGCGATCATATCGATCTAGGGTTTGGTTTACTAGGTTTCATGCAGCGGAAGAATAATCTAAACCTAGTCAAACGTCACACGCAACCAAAATCATCCGTAAAACCCCGTTTAATCGTGTATATCACCGTAGGAATCGAATACTTACCTCTTTCCTGAAGATCTGAAAGTAGCAATCGATCCAGGGCCTGTTTTAATCACCAAGAGCTGAAAGTACAGCTCCTCTACACGTATCCACACCGACGGGAAGGATTCCAAACACTTTTGGAACCGATCTGCTAGGATCTGTGAAGATTATGAAGTGGGATCTAATCCCGAGAGCTAGAACTATTAAAGAAACGATTTCTTCTGAGTTTTTGCTCTGTTTTAGGGTTCTTTTCGTCTGTCTTAGGTTGAGGACGGCGTCCAATACCCTTCTTATAAGATAGGAACCCTAATCCTTGTGGAAAAGTGACTTTT
>NW_010967265.1:24795-27729 GCF_000463585.1 Tarenaya hassleriana
ACGCAGGGAAGGACAAATGCACGAGAGAAAACGACGGAAAACCGAGTCGGACGGGTCGAGACCCGACGGTCCGGATGCGTGGTCTGCCCGTTCTGCTTCCCAGAACGGACGGTCCACGACAACACGCGGACGGTCCGCACTAAACGTAGACCGTCCGTTCTGCCTTACTGGAACGGACGGTCCACGTGCAATTCTGGACCATACGTTCCAGGTTCCGGTTTTCCGAAAATTAAACCGAAAGTAGGGTTAAATCACTTTATAAAAAAGAAATTAGAACCCTAATTCGGATGAGACTTTTGGTTGCCGTTTTTCAGAGGTTTGAGAGAGCTTTTGGGTGAGATCCAAAGAGTTCGAAAACCGAAGAGTCTCGTTTTCTCGAAGCACAAAATCGAATAGAGATTCGAGTCCTAGCAGACAAGTTCCAAGCGTTGGAATCCATCCCGAAGTGTGGATACGTGTAGAGGGCGAGGTAATTTCCTGCCTTTCGTGATCAGACGTGTTCTTCGATTGATACAGGCCCCGGATCGATTGAGTTAAGCGTTCTAACGTTTCTACGATTCATTAGAAGCATGGTTCTAGGGTTTATTAAATTTTTGTTTTATATCCGCTGCGCAAACCCTAGAATCGATCTCTTAGGAATAAGATTCGCTCTAGAGATCCCAGGAAACCCAACAGTGGTATCAGAGATGTTGTCTTGTACGGTTAACTGTTATCGGATTCACTTGATCTTTGTTTGTTTTAATCTCTTATCTAAGGTTGAATCCCGACTTGGAACAAAAGACAACACACAATGGGGAATACATCGAAAGTGGAATGCAAGGAGGCATATTTCAACCTTGGACACCAAGGTTACACATTAACCCTCCTCCACTTAGCTCCAATTCTTTCATATTCCACATCTTCCACCCCTTCGGATTCGAGTGACACCGCGGACGGTGTCTCGTTCAAGTCTGGGGGGGTGAGCATCTAACACCGGTTCAAGTCCCTTTTAGGATGCATTTCATACATTTACTTGCATAAAAAAAATCATCATTTCTCTCTCACTGTAGATGCATTCCACACTTGCATTACTTGCATTTGCACATATAGACATCACTTAGTCTTGCATTGCCTTTGTCACATATAGGTCTAGATCATATCGGAGCATATGCATTGCATAAACCGTTTTGAGTTGAGATTTATCGATGATGGGATGATGGTGATAGCTGCTTAGAAATTGCTTGGCGATTTGGACTTAGACCTCTAAGTGTTCGAGTAGATTGTCGATGATAGGTGAATAGCGAACCCTCTCTTTGATGCTTGCGATTCTAGGTTGTGGGGTATATTGTTGTCCTTAGGCGTGCCAAAGAGTAGGATCCACCGAACCCAGGTTAGATGTCTCCCTAAAAACCGTTTCCGAAGTCTCTCCCATAGGATAGATAGTCTCTTGGAAAGAACATTGTAGGAATGAGTGAAGAAAGTACATATCCCAACACTCCGCTGTCACTATATCGTCAATGAAAATCATTTGATGACATGAGTGCGTCGAAATTCGACGGTTCGGGTCTAAGTTGTGGGATAAGTGTCATGATCATTAGAGAAAAGCGAAAGCGAAGACACTTGTCAACTTCAACGTCCTAGAAACTCGGGATAATACCCTTCTAAGGCTTAACCTATTGAAAGAAAGAAGAAAAGAAACAAAAAGAGAAAGAAAAAAAAGAAGAAAAAAACATGAATAGAATAAATGAAGAGACGACATACCTTAAGGACAAAAACGGTAAAAAGGTTTAGGAGAGTGCTTGGAGGTACTGATTACTCTTATGGTAGACTTTGGATGACATAGAAACCCCATACTTAGGAAAGTTAGAATAGTCTAGATTCGATTCTACTCCCATGAGCTAAGTAGTAGATATGTGGCTAGATCTTGAAATTCGCCAAAGACCGATCTCCAACTTACCACCCCACTCAGGCTTTGTGCTTCGTTGATTTTATTTGCTCGAGGACGAACAAGGATTTAAGTTTGGGGGTATTTGATGGCTCGGATTTTATCTGGATTTTATACGAATATGCCTTTGGTTTTTAAATGCTTTCCAGACACTCAGGCATTTTTAGAGCCATTCTTAGGTCTCTGGGACTAGGTTTTGACCATTGCAGGAACCCGAGGGGACATCAAGGGTTTTCGGGATGAAACGGAGAAGACAGAAGCATAATCCCTCAGATTCAGGTCTGGAACGGATGGACCGGTTAGACAGACCCGACGGACTACACAAACCGGAACCAAAACTGCCCAAGAGAGTAGTTCGTTCGGACTGAGGAATCAGTCCGAACGGACTGTAACTGTAGTCCGTTCGGACTGCATTCCAAAGCCCGAACAGACCAGCTCAGCCAATCCCAGACTTCTCGGCAGATTCCAGTCCGAACGGACTGCATAACTCAGTCCGTTCGGACTGCCTAATCAGATGGTTCGGACTGACTACGCCAGACAGCACAAACTTGCACAGCCTAGTCCGTTCGGACTGTCTACACTGGACCGAACGGACTACTTGAAACAGATTACGCCAAAGACGCGCCGTTTCGGAAAATTGCCCTAGTTTTGAGAGGGGAAGCGGAAAAACACACCCTAAGTTTGATTGGGGGGCGGAAAATAGAGACCTTGGAAGAGAAAAGGAGAGCTCTTGGAGGAGAAAGAAGAAGGAGGAAACTCCATTGAAGATTGAAGATTTCTTGAGCATCTCTCTACTCTCTCTATGATTTCTGCACTTTACCCTTGTTTTGCTTTGCTTTTGAACATGGGTTGTGAGTAGTTAGATAGTTATGGGTTGAGGGTGAATCCTCATGTGAGGATGTGTGAACCCACTTGATGAATTTATGTTTATACTTTGATTAGACCTTCATTTCATTCAATGGGTAATTTCTATGCTTATTTTCTATATCCCTCTTGATTGAATCTCTTTG
>NW_010967265.1:27981-33931 GCF_000463585.1 Tarenaya hassleriana
CGAAGAAATTCGGTTCAATCCAACCTAGGATTTTGACAAGAGAGTTCAATGCACTCAAGATTCTATTCCAAGTTACGAAAGTAGATGGAATGTCCTCTTGGATAGCGGGCATTTAGCTTGAGAGAGCAAATCCCGATCTTTATCTTGGAATCCCCAATTTCAAAGGAAGTATGAAATAGATTCTCAATATTTAGCACATCCCGCATGTTGATGAACCCCGAAATCCATAACCCTTGGCCATTTGATTTCCCCTTCTTGAATTGTGATTCTTTGATTTTACTTTCTCTCATTTAATTTTTTTTGCAACTTTCAAAACCACAAAAACAATCATCCAACTTTATTTTTACCATTTTCCTAGTGTTAGTCGATTCCTAGCTTAACCACTTAAGTCCTTGTGTTCAACCCCGGTACTACGACATCCGTATACTTGCAGATTAGTTATGTTTCGGGTTACAAATTTAAGACTCGTCACGCAAGTGATCAATATCCAGAATAGAGATTTCGGGTTATACTGCTATATCGAATGAGCCTAGAGGGTCACATATGCAGGGAAGGACGAAACGCACGAGAAAACGACGGAAAAACCAAGACGGAAGGGTCTGGAACGGACGGACCAGAAGTCCGGAACGGACGGTCCGCCAGGTCCAGACCCGACGGGCCACGACAAGTCGCAGACTGTCCGTTCTAAGTGTTGGAACGGACGGTCCGTGTTGGTAGCAGACCATTTGTTCTGGCTTGTCTAGAACAGACGGTCCACGTGAGCAGACCGTTTGTTCTGGCTTGCTGAAACGGACGGTCCACGTGTATTTCTGGACCGTCCGTTCCGGGTTTCGGGTTTTTCCATAATTAAATCGAATTAGGGTTAAATCACCTTATAAGAAGGAGATTAAAAACCCTTATCGTGAAGAGACTTTCAGAGCCGCCTGGCACAGAACTGGGAGAGCTTTTGGTGAGATCCAAAGAGTTCTAAGAGTTCCAAGTCTCGTTTTCTGGAAACATTAAACCGAATAGCAGATTCGGGTCCTAGCTGACAAGTTCCAACCGTTGGAATCCATCCCGAGGTGTGGATACGTGTAGAGGGCGAGGTATTCTTCCTCCCTTTCGTGATCAGATGAATTCTTCAATTGATACAGACCCCGGATCGATTGAGGTAAGCGTTCTAACGTTTCTACGATTCATAGAAGCATGGTTCTAGGGTTTATTAAGTTTTTGTTTTACATCCGCTGCGCAAACCCTAGAATCGATCTCTTAGGAATAGGATTCGCTCTAGAGATCCCAGGAAACCCAACAGACACAGTTGTGTTTCATTACGGGGAAACTTCTTATTTTTCATCCGGACTTCCGTTTTCAGCAAAGGAAGAAATCAAGCCACCAAGCCAATATAGAGAGGACGTCTTGGGTTGCAGAAATCATCGAGAGATCACAGCAGAAGCCAGAGAATTCGAGAGAGAATCAAGACGGAGTTTCCCGAGAGCAGAGATTGAAGAATCATCGTCGAGAGATCACGGCGAGTCTTCTTTATCTGTTTCTATGTTTGTTCTTATTGATTTGAACTCGTTTGTTGTTATGGTAGTGAGTAGTCGTTTCACTGTATCTAGGGATTTACCCTTGTAGGGATTTGTTTGGTTTTTATTTTCCGAGACTACGTTATCGATACTCGTCAGTTTAATTGAATTGAGTTTATTGCTTTTGATCTTCTTGGCATGTTGATTGATTGATCTTAGATTCTGATTTACAACGAGAGTTGGAATTAGATTCGGAACGAATTCTTTGAATGAATTGATTAACACTATTGAAAGATAGGTTGATCGATTTAGGAACTGTGATAGTGATCGTTAATGCGTTTGATTATTTAATCTATAAGATTGAGAGATCGATAGGTTGAATTATCAGATAGTGGATTTAGGACTTGAACGAGCCAAATCTGATATTAGAACTTGGGATCCCCGATTAGAGTTCGATATTCGTAGATTCTCCATCCTTAGAAACAATCCCTGCGCGTTAAGGTCATCTCGAAGTTACAGTGGTTTAGTTATCTGATTTTACTTTGTTTGTTTATTGTTTTGTTTCCGATATTCATATACTTCATCTGCTATTTCCCGATCTAATTCTTAGTCGAGTCTTGTTCTTAGTGTTAACTATTCCCTGTGTTCGACCCTGGGACTACAGTTGATCCGTATCTTGCGGTATTCGCTGTATCTAGGTTTTTATTACTTGAGCTTATTTATACACCTAGATTTGCGTTATCAAAAAATTACTACTACTCAGGTATGTGTTTAGAGACCTCTACTTTGGAGATGACTGGGGAGTAGGGAAGGTTGACCTGGCATCCCATATCATGATGCATTTGGATGATGTTATGAGACGTCCCTGCACTAAGCCAATATGCGTAGGGGGAATCATAACCATGATCGCCAGGCGTGTAGGGGCTAATGTGGGATACTACGCGAGTAACAAGTTAGTAGGATCTCGAGAGATCGATATAGACTTCCTTAGACTGTGCAGGTATGCATATATTGAGCTTGATACGAGTATCTTGTACTGGTGATACCACCTGATGAAGAGAGACTACGGGAGTATGAGATCAAGATTGATAGCCCGCTCATTAAGTCAGTTTCTAGGACAGGGATCAGGTTCGATATCATAGAGGATGATCATCACGAACCAGCCGATATGGACACCCGATCTGCGGGGAGCCAGCTGGGGGATGACGTAGCAGACAATGAAGAGATGTGGAAAGTTGTCGACGCACCACTGATCCGTCAAAACTTGGAGAGATGCCTGGAGGGACAACAATACATGATGACAGTTCTCCATCGTCTGGACACACAGTATGCTAACATCACGGGACAGAGGCGAATTTCGATCCCGAGATGGTTTTGTCCAGACACCCCAGGGCCAACCGATCCTTGACGAAAACTTATATGCTCTAGTTATATTTCCCTATTTTCTTGTTGCTTTATAAACCCGATTTTTGTCAGGCTTTTCGGTGATGTTTTTGCTTCGGTTCTTTGGATTCTATTTGGTTTGATTGGATATTATTAGATGCATTGGATTTATGGATTAATGATACATTTATTATTTTAAAATTGCGAATATAGCATATTTGATGATTGTTAAACAGAGAAACATATAGCAAAAGCACGAACAAACACGAAATAGAAAAAGACACAAAGTACAAAGGAAAACACGTGCTTACACAGAAAGGAGAGACGATCTACGCACGAGCTCGATCGAGCTAAGCCTTCTTTCTCTTCTTTTATATTATTATTTCTCTATCACTTTACTGTCTATTATTTTTTGTTCGTACCTCACCGGGTTAGACTGACACTGCGGACGGTGTCAAGTTTAAGTCTGGGGGAAGGTCTAACGCCCTGATAACTCTAATTTCTAGCAATTGCATATCACGTTTCATGCATTTTAGTATACATCTAAAACTTTTTCAAAGTTTTTCAAAAATATTGCATTCATCTGCATTAGTTTTGCATATCACTTGCATTCTTCACATTAGATATAGACTTAGAATTGCATTCGCATGAGCATATAATTAAGACACATAGGAAACATGCATAGAAAATGTTTTTGAGAATGCTAGTTAGCTGACATATGAACGATAGAGTAGAGATTCTTTGATGTTTTAGTGAACTGGATTTAGGTTTTCCTAAGAATAGACTGGATTGTCGAGTTCTCATTCGAATTGATTGATCGAATCTTGGAATGATAGCACTAGCTTGTGGGATACACTAGAGTTTAGAGACCAGGACTGTTAGAACTGTCTAGCCAATCGTAGAAGTTTCCCTAAGAATCGTTCTCCATTCGCAGGAATATTACGCCCTAGTATAGTCGAACCGAGCTTAACCATTGTTTTACCACTCTTATTCTTAGCTCGTTAGACAACAGGCTTCTCGTCCGGGGGTGGCGGCAATCATCATGAGATGAGGTATAAGCCCTATACCACACCTAGATTTTTCGACCTTTAGACCTATACATGTCGAGATACTCTGGAAAAGAAAAGTCGGAAAAAGAAAGAAAAGAAAAGAAGCCGGGAAAAAGGGAGAAAGAGAAAAAGAAAAAACAAAGAAAAAAAAAGAAAAAGAGAAAAAGAAAAGAAACTCCCGAGGTAAAAGAAGTAGAAAAACGTTATAGTATTAGAAGAGTATCTGTACTTAGAGTTATATGCATGGGCCTTCTTCTACACTCACTTTCTTAGCATTTCCCGTAACCTTAGGACCGAACTATTCCTATGAACAGTGATAAAATAGGTTTGAGAAACATTTTGGTAGATAGTTAGAACAATCTAGGTGGCACTAAGCGATAGGAAAAATCCCATAGCTATTATTCATTATGAGGGACGAAAGACCATAGTAGAATAGACTTGATTCCGTTCACGGGTAGCTAGAACTAGATGAGAATCTCGCTTTTGATATTCATATGGAATCGAACCTTCATTCTCCTTCTCCCTTTTTAGACTGTTTCTTTAGAGTTTTTGCTCGAGGACGAGCAAAAGCCTAAGTCTGGGGGAATTGATAACATCAGTTTTTGACGTTATTTTCCTATGGTTTTAGTTGCATTTCACCCATCTTTTCCGTATAAATCTAGCATTTAGGCCACATTTTATGCAAAAATACCGTTTTATTTGCTCTTTGATGTGATTACAGGAATATTCGCCTAATCGGATGAAACGGAGCTAAAACGGTGTTTTTGGAGCTTATTTGGATCAGGTGGACAGTCACTACGAGCTAAGGAAGGTCACGGACTTGTCGCGGGTGAGAAATGGACTTCGGAGCGAAAAAGGAGGAATATCGAGGTTTAGAACATCGATATTGACATTTCATAACTTCGATATCGACATTCTTAAACCTCGATATCGAAGTTTCCAGCCACTCGAGATCAGACTTTCAGATTTCCAGATCTAGATGTTCCCAAACATCGATATCGATGTTCCATACCTCGAGATCTCAGCAGTCCAGATGTCGACCTTTCACAACGTCGATAACGACCTTCCGCACCTCGAGATCTAAGGAGTCCAGATGTCGTCCTTTCACAACGTCGATATCGACCTTCAAAAACCTCGAGATCTGGGCACCGTTGAGAAATATCAACGTTAGAAAACATCGATATCGAGATTTTTAACGTCGATATTTTGAAATCTCTATAAAAAGACCGTACGGAAACCGAGAGAGGGTTCGACTTTTGACATATTTTTCGAGACACTTTGTGATTTTTGGATTTTCAACATTTTGGGGGATGAATTGGAGTGGAGATTGCTACATTTCATTGTTCAAGGATTGAATTCTATATACTATAAGTCTTCTGTTCCCTTTTTCTATTGAAATGTTACATGAATCCATGTCTATTTCGCTTTCCTCCATGATGTGTGAGTAGTTCGCTTGCTGTAGGCTAGGGAATCTAGTTGTTGGGTTTTCCTTGGATCTCATGAGCGAATCATATTCCTAAAAGATCGATTCTAGGGTTTGCGCAGCGGATATAAAACAAAATTTAATAAACCCTAGAACCATGCTTCTAATGAATCGTAGAAACGTTAGAACGCTTACCTCAATCGATCCGGGGCCTGTATCAATCGAAGAACACGTCTGATCACGAAAGGCAGGAAGAATACCTCGTCCTCTACACGTATCCACACCACGGGATGGATTCCAACGGTTAGAACTTGTCGACTAGGACTCGAATCTCTATTCGATATGTTCACCAAAAACTCTCTCCCTTTTTTGCCAAAAGTCGGCTCTCTTCGTCTCTTACGAGTTAGGGTTTTTAATCTCCTTGTTATAAGGTGATTTAACCCTAATTCGGTTTAATTTCGGAAAAACTGAAGCCCGGAACGGACGGTCCAGAAATACACGCGGACCGTCCGTTCCAGTACATAGAACGGACGGTCTGGCATTAGTGGACCGTCCGTTCCAGACCTTCTGGAAAAGACAGTCCGGTCCGG
>NW_010967265.1:33989-35905 GCF_000463585.1 Tarenaya hassleriana
CTTCCGTCTTGGTTTTTCCGTCGTTTTCTCGCACGTTTCGTCCTTCCCTGCGTGTGTGACCCTGTAGGCTCATTCGATATAGCAGTATAGTCCGAAATCTGTATTTCGGATATACAAGTTATAGGCGGTCTCTAGCAAGACACTATGACTACCTATCTCGAATAGAGTTTGTTCGTGATCTTTACGAATGCCAGAGATGATTCCGGTTGATGATCCTTTTGTATCACGATATCATATGTCTAACATAAGGCATGGACAAGCCACCTCATAAAACATAGAAAGTATCAATACATCAAATGTATCTAAATAAAGCTCATAAACGGTACATCATAGAGCACTAAACCAACAATTGTTGCATCGTTTCAAGTGTCTGAGCCCAGATTTTGATGCACATTGGATGAACATTATGAATGTTTAACCAATGAGAGTGTTTCGGTACATAATTTAAAGCAAGCAAGTGTTGTTTGGCCAAAGGATTATGTACACAGACGATTCAATCGAACTAAGAGTAGTTCAACTGAGTTGATCGGAACAACTTGACAGAACTGGCTTGAATTCAGTCAAGGTATCATAGTGTTCAAATCACAAATGCCTCCTGCAATCTCAAGCTATTACTGCCCATTAGTAGAGCAACTGTCAAGGCCTTGATCGTCATGGTTACGGGTCATGCCCTAGCTGAGCGTACCTGACTATCTTGGTGAGGAAGTATGGAGAAATCGTGATTCTCATAGCTCAAATATGGTTGAGCTTGAATTGGGTCATCAAGTCAGACTTGGACCTGATGGTAAGGATGGGATGAGAAACATGCAGTGATAGCGTATCACTATCCCATACTCATCTAGGAATCACATAGGATGTGATTGACAAAGTGATGTCTACCTAAATAGCATGGTTTTGAGCGTCATGCCCTAGCTGACTTAAAAGCATGTGAAATATGGATCCTACCTCACTTAGAAACTTATTGAGGGTGTTTTTCTTAGTGGGAGCCTGTCATATTGCATCTATTATCTGTGTTAGTAAGTGTACTAAGCGACTTGCATATTTTCTGTCTATTTGTTTGTCCTTTTCTGTAGAACATATCTGTTGCAGGAATCTGTTTTATCTCACCATGCGATCTATCCTTATGAAGGATAAGCCTCTGATGGGAGCCTGTCATATTGCATCTATTATCTGTGTTAGTAAGTGTACTAAGCGACTTGCATATTTTCTGTCTATTTGTTTGTCCTTTTCTGTAGTATATATCTGTTGCAGGAATCTGGTTAATCTCACCATGCGATCTATCCTTATGAAGGATAAGCCTCTGACCACGGTTTCTGGATCGTTCATTGATGCTTATAAGAAGCATGAGGATGATGATATGGACGTGTCCAGCTTGATGTTTGGAAAGATGTCTTCGAAATTGCGTGAGCAATTAGATGACATGGACAATTCATTGAGGGTTGATCAATTGAATGTGTCATTCCAAGAGAAAGTTGGGAGCCAAATGAAGAATGATATGGTGGTTGTTGGAAAGAGTTCCAGCAAAATGAAGCGTTCCAAAGGTAAGGGCAAGAGGAAAGTGACAAGTGTTGTCACTAAGCCTAAGCCTAAACCCAAGAAGGAAGAGTGTTATTTCTGTCATGTTGTTGGGCATTGATATAGAATTTGCAGACTCTACCTAGAAGATCAGAGGAAGAAGAAGCTTGCGGAAGCTTCAACTTCTGGTATCTTCGTTATAGAGGCTAACTTGTGTACTTCTACGTCATGGGTATTAGATACCGGATGTGCCTCGCACATTTGTGCAAATGTGTAGGGACTGCGGGGAAGTAGACAATTGGTGAAGGGAGAAGTAGATCTCCGCGTCGGGAATGGAGCAAAAGTTGCTGCATTGACCGTCGAGACTTATAATCTGACTTTACCTTCTGGCCTTGTATTGG
>NW_010967265.1:36280-37776 GCF_000463585.1 Tarenaya hassleriana
GATTTCATGCTTAGACTCAGATGGTTTCAGATTTGTTATTGAGAACAAATGTCTGTCCATTTATAGAGGCGATTTATTCTATGGTAACGGTTACCAGTTTAATGGCCTTTATGTTTTGGAAGATGAACCATTTGGATACAGGTCGATCTATAATGTAAGTACCAAGTGGTTTAAGCCGAATGACTTAAACCCGACCTATCTCTGGCATTGTCGACTTGGCCATATCAACAGAAACGCATTGTGAAGCTTCATTCTGATGGACTTCTTGATTCTTATGATTATGAGTCAATTGAATCATGCGATTCTTGTTTGATGAGCAAGATGACAAAATCTCCTTTTTCTAGAAAAGGATAACGGCTACAGAGTTTCTAAAACTCATACATAGTGATGTATGTTGTCCTATGAGCTCGCCCGCTAGAGGAGGTTATCTGTACTTTGTTACGTTTACTGATGATTTCAGTAGGTACGGTTATGTCTACTTGATGAGACATAAGTCTGAAACGCTTGAATTGTTCAAGACTTTTAGAAACGAGGTGCAGAACCAACTTAGCAAGACAATCAAGTTGCTTCGATCTGATCGAGGTGGCGAGTATATGAGCCAAGAGTTCACTGACTATCTGGCAGATTGTGGGATTGTCTCCCAGCTGACTCCACCTGGAACGCCACAGTGGAATGGCGTATCTGAGAGGAGGAACCGGACCGTATTAGATATGGTACGATCTATGATGAGTCAGGTCGATCTTCCTAAATCCTTTTGGAGTTACGCCTTGGAAACGGCAGCGTTTATACTGAACAACTGTCCAAAAAAGTCGGTTCAGAAGACTCTATATGAGATATGGACTGGAAAGCGTCCCAGGTAAGCATTTATGAAGATTTGGGGATGCGACATTTATGTGAAACATCTGGCTTCTGATAAGCTATCTGCCAAGTCTGATAAATGCATATTTGTGGGTTACCCTAAGGAAACTAAAGGGTACTGGTTCTACAACCCATCTGAGAACAAAGTGTTTGTGTTGGTTTAGTGCTCTATGATGTACTGTCTATGAGCTTTATTCAGATACATTTGATGTATTGATACTTTCTACGGTTTTATGAGAGTATTTGATTCATTACATGTTCTTGCATATTATATGTGTTATGAAATCCATGTATCATTATGAATGATACTGAACTCCATAGTCTTGTGTCATTATGGGAATGGTGACACAATAAGACTAGTATGATGTGTGATTGATGATCATATAGATGATCATAGGTATTGGATACGATCACAATCATAGGTATTTGTTGGAGAACGGAATACTGGATTGACCCGCATGAGATTGTCACATGGACTAGCGTCATGACTTGAATCTCATATGGCGGTTCCATGATTGGATCCTAAGACCTGAGATATCTACGGAATCCAACATGAGGAGTTGCGTGCAAAGTGTTAGAATGGACGGTCCGCGTTGATAACAGACCGTCCGTTCTGGCTTGCCTGGAACGGACGGTCC
>NW_010967265.1:38504-39506 GCF_000463585.1 Tarenaya hassleriana
TTGATAACTCCTAATTCTCTCTATATTTCCTGGACGTTTTTATAGGATTTAGACGAGGATTATATGCATTTATAGGCATTATAGGCATGTTAGGCCACGAAACTCGGTTTGGTTGTGTTTTCATAGGATTACAGGTCTCGGATGCGATTTGGAGCAAAACGGGAGCAATCTGGAGCTAAAGGGATGAAATACATCGAGTTTCCTTCTTGATTCGGCTGGAGTCAGACACCCCGAGTCAGCTACCCCGAGTCATCTACCCCGAGTCAGACACCCCGAGTCAGCTACCTCGAGTTAGCTACCCCGAGTCAGACACCCCGAGTCAGCTACCCCGCGTCAGACACCCCGAGTCAGACACCCCGAGTCAGAAGAATGGGCTGGGCCGAATTCTTAATAGTCTCGTTTTGACTCGGTCGAGTCAGAGTACTGACTCGATCCGAGTCAAAACCGTTCTGGCTTGCCTGGAACGGACGGTCCACGTGATCAGACCGTCCATTCTAGCTTGCTGGAACGGACAGTCCACGTGTAATTCTGGACCATCCGTTCCGGGTTTCGGGTTTTTCGGAAATTAAACCGAATTAGGGTTAAATCACCTTATAAGAAGGAGATTAATGATAACTCCTAATTCTCTCTATATTTCCTGGACGTTTTTATAGGATTTAGACGAGGATTATATGCATTTATAGGCATTATAGGCATGTTAGGCCACGAAACTCGGTTTGGTTGTGTTTTCATAGGATTACAGGTCTCGGATGCGATTTGGAGCAAAACGGGAGCAATCTGGAGCTAAAGGGATGAAATACATCGAGTTTCCTTCTTGATTCGGCTGGAGTCAGACACCCCGAGTCAGCTACCCCGAGTCATCTACCCCGAGTCAGACACCCCGAGTCAGAAGAATGGGCTGGGCTGAATTCTTAATAATCTCGTTTTGACTCGGTCGAGTCAGAGTACTGACTCGGTCCGAGTCAAAACCCAGAAAAAGCCCAGATTCGAATTTTCAGAGTT
>NW_010967265.1:39702-42940 GCF_000463585.1 Tarenaya hassleriana
GACTTTATACAGACTTTTGGAGAGCTTTGGTGAGAGAAATTGGAGTTTTACGGGATTTCGGGAAGAAGAAGGAGAGTTGGAACGTGAAGATCGCTTGCTGTCGACATGAGTTTTTCTTCTCCCTCTTTTCTTTCTGTTTCTGGTTTTGCTCAGTGTTTTTCCATGAACCGTGAGTAGATCCACGGCTGTGGGTTAGGGATTCGTTTGTGTTTTGGGTATGTTTGAACCCTAACTTGGTTGCGATTTGGATTTGTTTTGGTTTTATCGATTTGTGCTTTATTCGATTGGTGTTTGCTGACCCCTTGGCCAATTGCTTCAGATTCTGAACTTCATAGGAATATGGGTTTAGTTTCGGATCGAAATCGATAGAATAGATTGTATTATTCACATAGGAATATGGTTTGATCGATCTAGGGTTGATGATAGTGTTCTTCATGCATCTAGTTTGATAAATCACATAGGGATATGGATTTAGAGAACTTTAGATAGTGAGTTATATGCCGGGAGGTGATTTCTCTATTTTTGTTGCTTGACGATTCCCGAATACAGATTCAATATCGTGATTCTCGCATGCTTAGCATATACCCATACACGCGAATACGGTCCCGACACCCACGGTCATCTTAGATTGCTAGCTTACACGCTTTTATTGTTTTATTTCCTTATTTTCTATTCTTTCCATACACTTCCACCATCACTTCTACTTGCTTGCTTTGATTTAGTCTCGATTAGGATTTAGATTTAGCTACAGGTCCTTGCGTTCGACCCCGTGTTACGACGATCCGTATCCTTGCGGTGAGTTGTGAATCGGGTATAAATTCTAGACTCGGTACACACGTATCAATTAATAACCCTAATCATGAGAGAGACTTCGAGAGCCGTCTGGTGCAGACTTTTGACAGACTTTTGGTGAGATCCAAGAGGTTCAAGAGTGTGATTAAAGTCTCGTTTTCTCGAAGCATCATACCGAATAGCAGATTCGGGTCCTAGCAGACAAGTTCCAACCGTTGGAATCCATCCCGAGGTGTGGATACGTGTAGAGGGCGAGGTAACCTTCCTCCCTTTCGTGATCAGACGTGTTCTTCGATTGATACAGGCCCCGGATCGATTGAGGTAAGCGTTCTAACGTTTCTACGATTCAATAGCAGCATGGTTCTAGAGTTATATAAAAATTTTGTTTTACATCCGCTGCGCAAACCCTAGAATCGATCTCTTAGGAATAGGATTCGCTTTAGAGATCCCAGGAAACCCAACAGTTTGTTGCTCGGAATGGATCTTTCTTGGAGAGAGAGTTCGTCTCCAAGAGAGTCAATGGGAGTGCAGTGGTTTTCCTTGTACTTTATGTGGATGATATATTGTTCATCGCAAATGACGTTCCTACTTTGCAAGGAGTAAAATCCTGGCTAGGATCAGTCTTTTCGATGAAAGGCTTAGGAGAAGTCGCCTATATTCTAGGCATCAAGATCTATAGAGATAGATCGAGAAGGCTTCTTGGCCTAAGTCAGAGTACATACATTAACAAGGTCTTGAATCAGTTCAAGATGCAAGACTCCAAGAGGGGTGCCTTGCCAATGGGACATGTCGTAGCTCTTAGCAAGACTCAGTGTCCAAAGACACATGACGAGCAAGAGCGCATGAGTAGGATTCCATATACCTCGGCAATTGGATTCATCATGTACGTCATGTTGTCTACTCGTCCGGATGTATCATATGCATTGAGCATGACTAGTAGATATCAGTCTACACCAGGTGAGGCTCACTGGATTGCGGTCAAGAACATCCTCAAGTACTTGAGAAGGACTAAGGATTTGTTCTTGGTGTATGGCGGATTGGAAGACGAGCTAGCTATAAGGGGTTATACCGATGCTAGTTTCCAAACCGACAGAGATGACTTCAGATCGCAGTCAGGTTACGTTTTCTGCCTGAACGGTGGGGCTATCAGTTGGAAGAGTTCCAAACAGCCAACCGTGGCAGATTCGACTACAGAAGCCGAGTACATAGCAGCATCGGATGCAGCTAAGGAAGCTGTTTGGATCAGGAAATTCGTGGGAGACCTGGGCGTCATTCCTAGCATTGCAGATCCCATTGAGTTGTATTGTGACAACAATGGTGCGATTGCGCAAGCTCAGGAACCGCGGTCATACCAAAGACCCAAACTCATACTCAGGCGATTTCACTTGATCAGAGAAATCATCGACAGAGGAGACGTGAAGATAAGCAGAGTGTCGACAGATGATAATATTGTCGCCCCATTGACGAAGCCTCTCACTTCGTCAAAACATGATGGTCATGTTAGGGGTATGGGGATTAGATGCTTGTAGGATAGATCATAGAGCATAGTGGGAGATTGTTGGTTGTGATGCTCTAGGATGATCCGTGATATGACATTTTGACTATGTATTGATTCATTGGTTTAAGAATGCATTACTTTTCTCGTTATATGATTAGCATGTTTGTTATATTACGGTAAATATCCTTGAATCATTGCAGATGATTCTAAATTCCCTGGTCAGTTATCATTGTGGGAACTATGATGAATTAAGACTAGCATGAGGTGTGATTGATGCATTGGATGCATATCACAATCATGGGTACTCGTTGTGAACGAGTGACTGGTTGACCCGCATGAGATTGTCACATGGACAGAGTCATGACTTGAATCTCATAAAGCGGTTCGTTCTTGGATCCTCAAACCTGAGATGTCTAGAGTATCTGATATGAGGAGTGGCGTGTCTTGACTGCGTCAAACGTCGTCTTTAACCAGATGATTATAACGGCGTTGATCAGATACGTTCACAAATCATATGGAGATAATAGACATGCAATATGGGACTTATCACCTCCTCAATAGGAGAGATATCGCTGGGCCCTCTCATGGAAGTCGGACTATGAAAATGCGTGGCCACGCTATAGATGAAGTTGCATCTATTTTATTAGTCGATTTGCCAAAACGAGAAAGCAGTTGAACTTGAAGGGTGGCTCAAACCATGCCCTTGTTCAACACATGATATCGTGAGATAAAGGATCAGAACTCGAGCTGTTATTGCCTTGGTTAGATCACCTCTAACTCAATTCAACGTGGGCGGTCATGGCGTCTTGCTAGAGGCTAACCATGACTTGTAGATCGGGAATGGTTCTCGAGGCTGCTGCCACTGCGAATGGGCCTACAGGGTCACACACCAATAGGGATGGACTTATACGTGAAGAATACGAAGAATGGAAACGAGATTTGACCGAA
>NW_010967265.1:43357-49164 GCF_000463585.1 Tarenaya hassleriana
GTTTTTTCGATGAAGGACTTAGGAGAAGCCGCCTATATTCTAGGAATCAAGATCTATAGAGATAGATCGAGAAGGCTTCTTGGTCTAAGTCAGAGTACATACATTGACAAGGTCTTGAATCGGTTCAAGATGCAAGACTCCAAGAGGGGTGCCTTGCCAATGGGACATGACGTTGCTCTTAGCAAGACTCAGTGTCCAAAGACACAGGATGAGCAAGAGCGCATGAGTAGGATTCCATATGTCTCGGCAATTGGATCCATCATGTACGCCATGTTGTGTACTCGTCCGGATGTATCATATGCATTGAGTATGACTAGTAGATATCAGTCTACACCAGGTGAGGCTCACTGGATTGCGGTCAAGAACATCCTTAAGTATTTGAGAAGGACTAAGGATTTGTTCTTGGTGTATGGCGGATTGGAAGACGAGCTAGCTATAAGGGGTTATACCGATGCTAGTTTCCAAACCGACAGAGATGACTTCAGATCGCAGTCAGGTTACGTTTTCTGTCTGAACGGTGGGGCTATCAGTTGGAAGAGTTCCAAACAGCCAACAGTGGTAGATTGGACTACAGAAACCGAGTACATAGCAGCATCGGATGCAGCTAAGGAAGCTGTTTGGATCAGGAAATTCGAGGGAGACCTGGGCGTCATTTCTAGCATTGCAGATCCCATTGAGTTGTACTGTGACAACAATGGTGCGATTGCGCAAGCTAAGGAACCCCGGACACACCAAAGATCCAAACACATACTCAGGCAATTTCACTTGATCAGAGAAATCATCGACAGAGGAGACATGAAAATAAGCACAGTGTCGACATATGATAATATTGTCGACCCATTGACGAAGCCTCTCACTTCGTCAAAACATGATGGTCATGTTAGGGGTATGGGGATTAGATGCTTGTAGGATAGATCATAGAGCATAGTGGGAGATTGTTGGTTGTGATGCTCTAGGATGATCCGTGATATGACACTTTGACTTTGTATTGATTCATTGGTTTATGAATGCATTACTCTTCCCGTTATATGATTGGCATGTTTGTTATATTTCGGTATCCTTGAACCATTAGAGAATGATTCTAAACTCTCTGGTCAGTTATCATTGTGGTAACAATGATGAATTAAGACTAGCATGAGGTGTGATCGATGCATTGGATGCATATCACAATCATGGGAACACGTTGTGAACGAGTGACTAGATGGCCCGCATGAGATTGTCACATGGACAGAGTCATGACTTGAATCTCATACAGCGGTTCATTCTAACGGCTGGACCGTCTGGCCCTCTGGGACACTTCCCGATCGCTCCGTCGCTCTTTTCTCGCGTTGTTCTCTTCACGTGTGATCCATCCCTAATGGTGTGTGACCCTGTAGGCCCATTCGAAGTGGCAGTGGCTTCGGAAACCTTTTCCGAACCACAAGTCATGGTTAGCCTCTAGCAAGACGCCATGACCATCCACCTAGAATAGAGTTAGAGGTGATCTAACAAAGCCAGCAATAGTTCGAGTTCTGATCCTTTGTCTCACGATGTCGTATGTTGAACAAGGGCATGGTATGAGCCACCCTTCAAGTTCAACCGCTTACTCGTCTCGGCAAACCGACTGATAAAATAGACATACATTCATCTATAGCGTGGCCACGTATTTTCACGGTCCGATTTCCACGAGGGGCCCAGCGACATCTCTCCTGCGTAGGAGGTGACAAGTCCCGTATTGCATGTCTACTATCTGCATATGATTCGTAAACGTATCTGAGCAACGCCGTTATGATCATCCGGTTAAAGACGACGTTTGACGCAGTCAAGACACGTCACTCCTCATATCATATACTCTAGAAATCTCAGGTCTGAGGATCCAAGAACGAACCGCTGTATGAGATTCAAGTCATGACTCATGTCCATGTGACAATCTCATGCGGGTCATCTAGTAACTCGTTCCAAACGAGAACCCATGATTGTGATTTGCATCCAATGCATATGATCATAATCATCTATCACACATCATGCTGGTCTTAATTCATCATTGTTCCCACAATGATAACTGACCAGGGAGTTTAGAATCATCTGCAATGATTCAAGGATATTTACCGTAATATAACAAACATGCTAATCATATAACGGGAAAAGTAATGCATTCATAACCCAATGAATCAATACATAGTCAAAATGTCATATCGCAGATCATCGTAGAGCATTACAACCAACAAGTTCCGGCTTGGCTGATTATGGGGACGTCGTCCTAACTAAGAGAATTCTATTCTAAACTCCTAGACAAGTTTAGAACACAAGAAAAATCATTCTTTTGAGGTTCTAGTTCCCAGGATTCGATCCCAAGTCTTGGAAACCCTAATCACTTCATAGATCATAGCAGATCAGTTCCAAAAGCGTTCGGAATCCTTCCTGTCGGTGTGGATATGTGTAGAGGGACTGTAACTTAAGTCCTAGGTGATTAAGAACAGGCCGCGGATCGATATTTGCTTTGAGTCTCGACGAGAACGAGGTAAGTAACGACTCCCTCGGTGATATACATGATCTGTTCGGGTTTTGCAGGTTTGGTTGCGTGTGACGTTTGACTAGGTTTAGAGCTTTCTTCCACTGCATGAAACCTAGTAAACCAAATCCTAGATCGATATGATCGCATGCTAGGAACCCATAGCGAAACCCAACATAGCTGGTAGTAGATCATTGATAGAATCTGCATTTGTTTTTGTTCGTTCTGTTTTGTCTTTTTCTGTAGGACATGGCGTCAACCGGTAGCGTACCGAGTTTGACAATGCGATCTATCCTTGAGAAGGATAAGCTGACCGGGACGAACTTCTTGGACTGGTATCGTAACTTGAGAATAGTTCTCAAGCACGATAAGAAGTCGTACGTCCTGGAAGGGGCTCTACCACCAGAGCCTGCAGCCAATGCCACGAGAGCCGTCAGAGATGCTTGGTTGAAGCATCAGACTGACGACAATGAGATCTCCTGTCTCAGGTTGGGAAGCATGGCCCTGAATCTGCAAAGGCAGTTTGAGGGAAATAGCATGTTTGATATGATCAACCAGCTCGATACCATGTTTCAGAAGCTAGCGCGTACTGAAAAGTACAAGACGCTGAAAGTTCTGGTGAAGACGGAGATGCCGAGAGGAAGCTCTGTCAACATCCACGTCCTCAACATGAGAGCTCATATTGAGGAACTTGAGCGCATGGGAGTGATACTCGATGGAGACTTGGCCGTGGGACTTGATGCAGTACCATATGCACGGGATGACTAAGAGCTTAGCCGAACTGCATGGGATGCTGAAATCAGCCGAGCAGGATATCGTGGTGCCCAAGACTGTGCTTGTTGTTGAGAACAACTCCAGCCCCGATAAGGGTAACTGTCATTACTGCGGAGTGTCTGTACTCTGGAAGCGTAATTGTCACCTTTACTTGGAGGATCTGAAGGACAAGAAGCTTGGTGAAACTTCTGCCTCAGGTATTCATGTTATAGAAGCTAACATTTGTACTACATCTTCGTGGTATTGGATATCGGAAGTGCCTCACACATTTGTGGAAATGTGCAGGGACTAAGAAGAAGTAGGATGCTAGCTAAGGGAAAAGCGGATCTACTGCGTCGGAAATGGAGTAAGAGTTGCTGCATTGTATGTTGGCGTTTATGATTTGCATCTTCCTTCTGGACTTGTTTTAGAACTTAATAATTGTTACTATGTGCCTGCGATTAGCGAAAACATTATTTCTATTTCATGTCTGGATTTGGATGGTTTTCGATTTGTGATTGAGAACTCGAGTTTGATGATTTATCGAGACAACGTTTACTATGGTAATGGTTATCTGGTGAATGGCTTATACGTCTTGAATGATCAGCCTTCGAACTCGACATCGTCCATCTATAACGTGAGTACAAAACGGTTTAAGCCGAATCACTTAAATCCGACCTTCTTCTGGCATTGTCGTCTAGGCCTATAAACGAGAAGCGCATTCAGAAGCTTCATTCTGAAGGTCTTCTGGATTCATTTGACTTTGAGTCACTTGAATCTTGCGAGTCTTGTTTGATGGGCAAGATGACAAAGCATCCTTTCAAAGGGAAAGGACAGAGAGCGACAGAGTTATTGGATCTGATACATAGTGATGTATGCGGACCAATGAGCTGTCCAGCTAGAAGAGGTTATCTGTATTTCGTTACGTTCACTGATGATTTCAATCAATACAGTTATGTCTATTTGATGAGACATAAGTCTGAAACACTTGAAATGTTCAAGGCTTTCAGAAATGAATTTCAGAACCAGCTTGGCAAGACGATCAAGACACTTCGATCTGATCGTGGTTGCGAGTATATGAGCCAAGAGTTCTCTGACTATCTGGTTGATTGTGGTATTGTATCACAATTAACTCCTCCTGGAATGCCACAGTGGAATGGCGTGTCTGAACGAAGGAACCGAACACTGTTAGACATGGTTCGGTCGATGATGAGTCAGACAGATCTTCCGAAATCTTTTTGGGGCTATGCTTTAGAGACCGCTGCGTACCTACTGAACAGGAGTCCAACGAAGTCTCCTACTTGCCATAGCCGCATATTACGACTATGAGATATGGCAAATGGATGTCAAGACTGCGTTCATTAACAGGAACTTGACTGAGGATGTGTACATGACACAACCCGAAGGCTTTGTCGATCGAAGGAACCCGAGGATGGTGTGCAAGTTTCAGATGTCCATTTATGGACTGAAGCAGGCTTCGAGAAGTTAGAACCTTTGCTTTGATGAGAAAATCAAAAGGTTTGGTTTCTCACAGAACGAAGACGAGCCATGTGTTTACAAGAAGGCTAGTGGGAGCACAGTTGTATTTCTAGTGCTGTACGTGGATGACATTCTCCTAATAGGGAATGGCGTTCCTACCTTGCAAGACGTAAAGTCTTGGCTAGGAACGTAGTTTTTTATGAAGGACCTAGGAGAAGCGGCCTATATTTTAGGCATAAAGATCTATAGAGATAGATCGAGGCGACTTCTAGGATTGTGTCAGAGTACATACATCGATAAGGTCTTGAAATGGTTCAAGATGCAAGATTCCAAGAAAGGAACCTTACCGATGAGCAGTGGCACAGTTCTCTGCTAGAGTCAGTGTCCTACGACACCTGATGAGCGAGAACGCATGGATCGTATTCCATATGCTTCGGCAATTGGATCGATCATGTATGCCATGCTTTGTGATGGGTTTCCTGGGATCTCTAGAGCGAATCCTATTCCTAAGAGATCGATTCTAGGGTTTGCGCAGCGGATGTAAAACAAAAATTTATAGAACCCTAGAACCATGCTGCTATTGAATCGTAGAAACATTAGAACGCTTACCTTAATCGATCCGGGGCCTGTATCAACCAAAGAACACGTCTGATCACGAAAGGGAGGAAGATTACCTCGCGCTCTACACGTATCCACACCTCGGGATGGATTCCAACGACTTGTCTGCTAGGACCCGAATCTGCTATTCGGTTTTGTGCTTCGAGAAAATGAGACTTGGATCACCTTTCAAAACTACTGGATCTCACCAAAAGTCTGTAGAAAAGTTGTAAAGTCGGCACTCTTAGTCTCTCTTATGGTTAGGGTTTTTAATCTCCTTCTTATAAGGTGATTTAACCCTAATTCAGTTTAATTTCCGAAAAACCCGAAACCCGGAACGGACGGTCTAGAATTACACGTAGACTGTCCGTTCCAGCAAGCCAGAACGGACGGTATGCTCACGTGGACCGTCCGTTCCAGGCAAGCTAGAACGGACGGGCTGTCATCAAAGCGGACCGTCCGGTCCAACACTTAAAACGGACGGGCT
>NW_010967265.1:49276-52511 GCF_000463585.1 Tarenaya hassleriana
CTATGACAACCCAGAGTACCGTAGGAGGGCGGGGAGTGATCGCCGGTGCAGAGGTACAGGGATGAATCGAACACACCGGAATGAGAGAGATCCGAGGGCTGTATAGGTATGGGACTATACGGTGTAAGATAACATAAAAGAATTAGTTGAGCTAATAATAGCAACAAGGTTCACCTACCTTTTTGGTTGACTATCCCGAGAGAACTTCAAAGTTAAGCGTGCTGGCTCTGGAGCAATCTCAGGATGGGTGACCTACTGGGAAGTATCTCGGTATGCGTGCGAGTGAGGACAAAACACGCTGAAAGGTCTGTGTGAGAGCAGTTTTGACAATTCGTAGCGGCCTCGAGTCATTACAGATGGTATCAGAGCCGGTACTCTCCCAGTACGGTGTGGTTCGAGGACGAACCAGGTGGAAGCTGGTGGGCCTGTGACAACCCAGAGTACCGTAGGAGGGCGGGGAGTGATCGCCGGTGCAGAGACACGGACAAGGGGCGGCTCCTGACGAGCTTCTGGATAGGGGGTACAGGGATGAATCGAACATGTCGGAATGAGAGAGATCCGAGAGCTGTATAGATATGGGACCATACGATCTAAGATAACATAAAAGAATTAGTTGAGCTACTCATAGCAACAAGGTGCACCTACCTTTTTGGTTGACTATCTCGAGAGAACTCCAAAGTTAAGCGTGCTGGCTCTGGAGCAATCTCAGGATGGGTGACCTATTGGGAAGTGTCTCAGTATGCGTGCGAGTAAGGACAAAATACGCTGAAAGGTCTCGGGTTGCTGTGTGAGGGCAGTTTTGACAATTCGGAGCGGCCTCGGGTCGTTACACTGGCGGACCGTCCGTTCCGGACTTCTGGTCCGTCCGTTCCAGACCCTTTCGTCTTGGTTTTTCGGTCGTTTTCTCGTGCGTTTCGTCCTTCCCTGCGTGTGTGACCCTGTAGGCTCATTCGACACAGCAGTATAACCCGAAATCTCTATTCCGGATATACAAGTCATAGGCGGTCTCTAGCAAGACACTATGACTACCTATCTCGAATAGAGTTTGTTCGTGATCTTACGAACGCCAGAGATGATTCCGGTTGATGATCCTTTTGTATCGCGATATCATATGTCGAACATAAGGGGTGGACAAGCCACCTTATCTGATTCGACTGTTTTCTCGTTCACTGAGTTCGACTGTCTAAAATAGACGACGATCGTCTATAGTGCGGCCACACATTCCTACAGTCTCGCTCACCTAGGGGCCCAGCGATATCTCTCTCTTTTACGAGAGGTACAAATCCCATCTTGACTATCTACAATCCAGTACATGATTCGTTTTGTACCTGATACACGCCTTTATAGTCCTCCTGTTACGCAAGACGTTTGACGTATTCAAAGCATGCAACTCCTCATGTTGGATTCCGTAGATATCTCAGGTCTTAGGATCTAATCACGGAACCGCCATATGAGATTCAAGTCATGACGCTAGTCCATGTGACAATCTCATGCGGGTCAATCCAGTATTCCGTTCTCCAACGAATACCTATGATTGTGATCGTATCCAATACCTATGATCATCTATATGATCATCAATCACACATCATACTAGTCTTATTGTGTCACCATTCCCATAATGACACAAGACTAGGGAGTTCAGTATCATTCATAATGATACATGGATTTCATAACACATATAGTATGCAAGAACATGTACATCATAGAGTACTAAACCAACAATCTCCCACTTGCTCTAATCATGAACTGCTAAACATCTAATGCCCATATCCCTAACATGACCCTCATGCTTTGACGAAGGGAGAGGCTTCGTCAACGGATCGACAATGTTGTCATCTGTCGACACTCTGCAAATGTGCACGTCTCCTCTTTCGCTTGTGCGACCACTCCATTGTTGTCACAATACAAAGCAATGGGGCTATCAGCACTAGGAATAACACCCAAGTCGCCAACACACTTCCTGATCCAAACAGCTTCCTTTGCTGCGTCCGACGCTGCAATATACTCAGCTTCTGTAGTAGAATCTGCAACGGTCGCTTACTTGGAATTCTTCCAGCTTACAGTGCCTCCGTTCAAGCAGAAAACATAGCCAGACTGCGATCTGTAGTCATCTGGGTCTGACTGGAAACTAGCATCGGTGTAACCCTTTACAGCGAGCTCGTCATCCGACCCACCGTATACCAAGAACACATCCTTAGTCCTTCTCAAGTACTTCAGGATGTTCTTGACGGCGATCTAGTGCGACTCTCCTGGATCTGACTGGTATCTACTTGTAATTCTCAACGCGTAGGACACATCCGGTCGAGTACAAAGCATGGCATACATGATGGATCCAATTGCCTAAGCATATGGAATCTGATCCATGCGTTCTCGCTCATCAGGTGTCATAGGACACTGACTCTTGCAGAGAACTGTGCCACTGCTCATCGGTAAGGTTCCTTTCATCCTGAACCGTTTCAAGACCTTATCGATGTATGTACTCTTACACAATCCTAGAAGACGCCTCGATCTATCTCTATAGATCTTGATGCCTAAAATATAGGCCGCTTCTCCTAGGTCCTTCATAGAAAACTGCGTTCCTAGCCAAGACTTAACGTCTTGCAAGGTAGGAACGTCATTCCCTATTAGGAGAATGTCATCCACGCACAGCACTAGAAATACAACTGTGCTCCCACTGACCTTCTTGTAAACACATGGCTCGTCTTCGTTCTGTGAGAAACCAAACTTTTTGATTGTCTCATCAAAGCGATGACATTCTCCTCATAGGAATGTCATTTCCGATGAGCAATATATCATCCACATAAAGTACAAGGAAGACCGCTGCGTTCCCACTGATCTTCTTGTAAACGCATAGCTCATCTTCGTTTTGCAGGAAGCCAAACGTTTTGACTGCCTCATCAAATCGAAGTTTCCAGCTCCTCGAAGCCTGCTTCAGTCCATAAATGGACCTCTGAAGCTTGCAAGATAGGAATGTCATTTCCGATGAGCAATATATCATCCACATAAAGTACAAGGAAGACCGCTGCGTTCCCACTGATCTTCTTGTAAACGCATAGCTCATCTTCGTTTTGCAGGAAGCCAAACGTTTTGACTGCCTCATCAAATCGAAGTTTCCAGCTCCTCGAAGCCTGCTTCAGTCCATAAATGGACCTCTGAAGCTTGCACACCATCCCCGAGTTCCTTGGATCGATAAAACCTTCGGGTTGTGTCATGTACACATCCTCGGTCAAGTTCC
>NW_010967265.1:53184-55445 GCF_000463585.1 Tarenaya hassleriana
GAATACTGGATTGACCCGCATGAGATTGTCACACGGACTAGCGTCATGACTTGAATCTCATATGGCGGTTCCATGATTGGATCCTGAGACCTGAGATATCTACGGAATCCAACATGAGGAGTTGCGTGCTTTGAATACGTCTAACGTTCTGCGTAACAATAGAACTATAAAGGCGTGTATCAGGTACGAAATGAATCATGTACTGGATTGTAGATAGTCAAGATGGGATTTGTACTTCTCGTAAAAGAGAGAGATATCGCTGGGCCCCTCGTGTGAGCGAGACTGTAGAAATGTGTGGTCACACTATAGACGATTGTCGTCTATTTCAGACAGTCGAACTCAGTGAACGAGAAAGCAATCGAATCAGATAAGTTGGCTTGTCCATGCCTTATGTTCGACATATGATATCGTGATACAAAAGGATCATCAACGGAATCATCTCTGGCGTTCGTAAAGATCACGAACAAACTCTATTCGAGATAGGTAGTCATAGTGTCTTGCGGTAAACCATATTCAAGTTGTGGAAACCACGATTTTCCACCCTGCCTCACAAAGATAATCCGGCACGCTCAGCTTTGGCATGACCCGTGTTACGGACGATCGATGCCTTGACAAGTGCTCTAGTAATGGAAGGTACACGCTTAGCATTACAAAAAACGGATTTTCGAAACCACACTTAGATCAAGCATCTACTTTCAAGCTATGAGAACCACCATTCCTCCATCTTGCCTCACCAAGATAGCACGACACACCCAGCTTTGGCATGGTCCATGACACGTACGATCGAGGCCTTGACAAGTGCCTTACTCGTAGAGCTCCTAGATCTAATCGGTTTCTGTGCAATGATTGTACAAATCAAATCAAGGGTCAATCATTGTTCCTTGATCAGATATATTACATAATCCAAATAGACCATCCATTCGATTATGTAATCTCAATCCCGAAGCTCCCACTTAATCAAGCATATCTAATATCTTGATTAATTATATGCATTCATTCATTATGGACCATCCAAACGAATGAATCATGCTATTCTGAATCACAGAGGATCGGTTTAAGCAACGATTGCTCAAACCAGATCCCGAAACGAAGAACCAAAAATTTTGGTCTAACCTCGGGATGTGGACCGATCGGTCTACACAGTCCAGAATGGTCTAGACCGTTCGGTCTTGGTCCAGACCGATCGGTCCACACGTGTGGACTGGTCAGTCCAGACCTGTCGGTTCAACCGACCCGCGAAACCCTATATCAATCGGTCCAGAGGACCAGACCGATCGGTCCAGGCGAAAATGTGATCAGATCTCGTTTTCATCGTTTCTGCCCCGTTTCAGACCCGAATTCAACCCGGTTTTTACCTGCGAACTCAGAATTTGAACCTCTTGCACACCATACAACAATGAACAGATTCTAGATCCACAATCAAATCATGAATAGCATCAAAGCAAACACGAATTCAAACAATTCAAATCCTATAACTGTTGGTTGTGATGCTCTAGGATGATCCGTGATATGACACTTTGACTTTGTATTGATTCATTGGTTTATGAATGCATTACATTCCCGTTATATGATTGGCATGTTTGTTATATTTCGGTATCCTTGAATCATTATCGAATGATTCTAAACACCCTGGTCAGTTATCATTGTGGGAACAATGATGAATTAAGACTAGCATGAGGTGTGATTGATGCATTGGATGCATTTCACAATCATGGGTACTCGTTGTGAACGAGTGACTGGTTGACCCGCATGAGATTGTCACATGGACAGAGTCATGACTTGAATCTCATAAAGCGGTTCGTTCTTGGATCCTCAGACCTGAGATGTCTAGAGTATCTGATATGAGGAGTGGCGTGTCTTGACTGCGTCAAACGTCGTCTTTAATCGGATGATTATAGCGGCGTTGATCAGATACGTTCACGAATCATATGGAGATAATGGACATGCAATATGGGACTTGTCACCTCCTCAATAGGAGAGATATCGCTGGGCCCTCTCGTGGAAGTCAGACTATGAAAATGCGTGGCCACACTATAGATGAAGTTGCATCTATTTTATTAGTTGATTTGCCAAAACGAGAAAGCGGTTGAACTTGAAGGGTGGCTCAAACCATGCCCTTTTTCAACATATGATATCGGGAGATAAAGGATCAGAACTCGAGCTGTTATTGCCTTGGTTAGATCACCTCTAACTCAATTCAACGTGGGTGGTCATGGCGTCTTGCTAGAGGCTAACCATGACTTGTAGATCGAAAATGGTTC
>NW_010967265.1:56094-57132 GCF_000463585.1 Tarenaya hassleriana
GCGCCGGTCCGTCTCGGACCCGTGTTGTTCTCGCCTGGTCCGCCGGACCAACTCTTGGTCCAGGGCTGACCAGCGAGAACTTTGGTCCTCCTGACCAAACACGCGGTCCGGAATCTGATCTGTCTGCTGGTCCGGCTGACCAACTCTTGGTCCGGCTGACCGCGGACAAATCAGATTCGGAACAGATTTTTCGGGCTTCGAAAATTAGGGTTTTATCCCGGTTTCGACGCACCGTTAACCCGTCCCAGACTCCATACCATCCATGCATCATTCAACAATCACAAATATCATTAAACATGCATAGACTCTATGATTACATGCAATTTAACGATTAAATCATGCAATCATGCAACAGGCACGGCGATATACATAGAACCAGGCTCTGATACCACTGTTGGGGAATCTACGGGTTCCTTGCATGCGATCATATCGATCTAGGGTTTGGTTTACTAGGTTTCATGTAGCGGAAGAAAAATCTAAACCTAGTCAAACGTCACACGCAACCAAACTCGCAGAACCCGAAAGATCGTGTATGTCACCGAGGGAATCGTTACTTACCTCGTTCTCGATGAGACTTGAAGTTTGTTTCGATCCGGGGCATGTTCTATATCACCAAGAGCTGAAAGTACATCTCCTCTACACGTATTCACACCGACGGGAAGGATTCCAAACAATTTGGAACGAATCTGCTAGGATTAGTGAAGAAAAGGGTAACTCAAGAGACGAGATCCAATCCCGGGATAATAGAAATCCAAGAGAACAGCTTCTCTAGGGTTCTAGGGTGTTTTTCTGAGTTTTAGGTCGGCTCTCATTAAGTTTAGACGAAACCCTAAACTTAAATAAGATTAGAAAACCCTAAAATCGAATTTTGGAAATATTCCGGATCCCGGTCCGCCGGACCAGGAGCTTGGTCCGGCGGACCAAGCTTAGTCCGAGGCCCACGGACCGGCTGGCCTGAGAGCTTGGTCCGGCGGACCACGTGTGGTCAGCTCCGGACCAAGACCCTTCTTGGTCAGTTCGGTCCGACCTGCCATTTCT
>NW_010967265.1:59420-61385 GCF_000463585.1 Tarenaya hassleriana
CATCGACAGAGGAGACGTGAAGATAAGCAGAGTGTCGACAGATGATAATATTGCCGACCCATTGACGAAGCCTCTCCCTTCGTCAAAACATGATGGTCATGTTAAGGGTATGGGGATTAGATGCTTGTAGGATAGATCATAGAGCATAGTGGGAGATTGTTGGTTGTAATGCTCGAAGATTTGTGGATGTGACGTTTACGTGAAACGTCTTGCTTCTGATAAGCTATCTGCCAAGTCTGATAAATGCATATTTGTGGGTTACCCTAAGGAAACTAAAGGGTACTGGTTCTACAACCCATCTGAGAACAAAGTGTTTGTTGCTCGGAATGGATCTTTCTTGGAGAGAGAGTTCGTCTCCAAGAGAGTTAGTGGGAGTAGAATAGATCTCGAAGAAGTTCGAGAACCACAAATAGTCGAAGAACCGAACGAACAGGTCGAAACAGTCCAACCTGTATCACGAGTTGTTGAGACAGCACCTCCTAGTGAACCTCGGAGATTTGGTAGAATTCGCCAAGAGCCTACAAGATATGGTTTTCTTGTGACTGGAAACGACGAACTCATGTTGTTAGAACATGATGAGCCTACGTCGTATTCAGAGGCTGTGGCGAGTTCCGATTCCGAGAAATGGCACCAGGCCATGGAGTCTGAGATGCAGTCCATGTACGACAACAAAGTATGGACTTTGGTCGACTCATTCGATGGTATTAAGACCATTGGATGCAAATGGGTTTTCAAGAAGAAAACCGATATGGATGGCATCGTGCATACCTATAAGGCACGACTCGTCGCGAAAGGGTTTCGGCAGATTCATGGTATAGACTATGATGAAACCTTTTCACCAGTTGTGATGCTTAAATCCATACGGATTCTGTTGGCCATAGCTGGTATTATGACTACGAGATATGGCAGATGGAGGTCAAGACCGCATTCCTTAACGGGAATCTGCTCGAGGATGTGTACATAACACAACCCGAGGGTTTTGTTGATCCTAAGAGTCCGAGGAAGGTTTGTAAGCTTCAGAGATCCATTTATGGACTGAAGCAGGCTTCGAGGAGCTGGAATCTTCGATTTGACGAGGCAGTCAAAACGTTTGGCTTCCTGCAAAACGAAGATGAGCCATGCGTTTACAAGAAGGTCAGTGGGAGCGCAGTAGATCTCTGAAGCTTACACACCTTCCTCGGACTCTTAGGATCGACAAAACCCTCGGGTTGTGTCATGTACACATCCTCGAGCAAATTCCCTTTAAGGAATGCGGTCTTGACGTCCATCTGACATATCTCAAGTCATAATACGCAGCTATGGCCAGCAGAATCCGTATGGATTTAAGCATCACGACTGGTGAAAAGGTTTCATCATAGTCTATACCATGAATCTGCCGAAACCCTTTCGCAACGAGTCGTGCCTTATAGGTATGCACGATGCCATCCATATCGGTTTTCTTCTTGAAAACCCATTTGCATCCAATGGTCTTAATACCATCGAATGAGTCGACCAAAGTCCATACTTTGTTGTCGTACATAGACTGCATCTCAGACTCCATGGTCTGGTGCCATTTCTCGGAATCGGAACTCGCCACAGCCTCTGAATACGACGTAGGCTCGTCATGTTCTAACAAAATGAGTTCATCGTTTCCAGTCACAAGAAAACCGTATCTTGTAGGCTCTTGGCGAATTCTACCAAATCTCCGAGGTTCACTAGGAGGTGCTGTCTCAACAACTTGTGACACAGGTTGAACTGATTCGCCCTGTTCACTCGGTTCCTCGACTATTTGTGGTTCTCGAACTTCTTCGAGATCTATTCTACTCCCACTAACTCTCTTGGAGACGAACTCTCTCTCCAAGAAAGATCCATTCCGAGCAACAAACACTTTGTTCTCAGATGGGTTGTAGAACCAGTACCCTTTAGTTTCCTTAGGGTAACCCACAAATATGCATTTATCAGACTTGGCGGATACCTTATCAGAAG
>NW_010967266.1:0-671 GCF_000463585.1 Tarenaya hassleriana
CGATTTCAGAAATACGGACGTGGCTAAGCTTCTGAATACGCTGGTTAGAGAGAAGCTCAAACGTCACGATCTTGCGCATATCTCGGAAGTATGAATCGTAAGGCGCAAAACCGAAGAGGGCATAGTTGTAGCCCATGTGTTTCGCTCCCACCGTCTGTGGACGCGAAGCGAAGGTCCTGTCATTCACTGTGAGACACTCTTTAGCCACATCCCAACTGCTCACAACCAAAGCCTTTCGGCTACCGAGCTGCAGACCGAAAGCCGGCCCGTATTCATCGGCTAACGCTCCTAACGTCCGGTAGAGAAGGTTGTTCTTCCCGCCCAAAAGGTGAAGGTGCCCGAGTATGGGCCATGAACCCGTCGGTTCAGGAGCTTTTCTATGTTTTTGTGTCTTGAACAGAGTTGCAAAAAGGGAGAAGAGGAAGAGAGAAGCTATGAATATGGGAGCTAAAGATCCGAGCGAAAGATCCATCTATGGAGTTTCTTGTTTTTTGTTCTTGGTCCTTTTTTTTTTCTTGAGTGATTTCTGTGTTAAACGTAGGAGAATTTGTGTGTATATAGGGGGAAACCCCTAGATGAGTTGGTAAGGTAGTTTGTCCCATGCCATAAGGTTGTGGGTTCGACTCCTTGCTAACGCATCTATCGCCTGTCAGTTACGGCTGATTCACCTC
>NW_010967267.1:0-671 GCF_000463585.1 Tarenaya hassleriana
TGTGACCAGGGTAGGTCTTGAAGTAGAAATAGCAAATTAAGGGTATTTTTGATATAATGCCGATTAAAGACAATATATATGTGAATTAATTAACGTATCTAAAAAATCCAAGCCATTAACTCAAGAATAACTATTCTTCTAAGAACAGATATATATATATATATATATATATATCAAAGCATCATATATATGCTTTGATAATCTTATATACACATGCATATACACACACACATGCATATAGCTAGGTTACCTCTTCGGGGGTGGAAGAGGAGGGGTTGGCCTGGAGGCGGTGAGAGTAGCTTTGGAAAGCCGTGGAGAGACGGCGGGCTTGTTTGAGGCACTGCTTGATGGTGAATTTGCCGTAACGGTAGGGATCGGACGGCGAGGATTTGAAGGCGCCGAGGATCGTACGGCAGAGCTTTGGGTACGGAGTGTTCTTACATGCCCATGACGCTGTCTGTGACTGCGACTGCGACTGCGACTGCTGTGGACTCTCCGCCGTGATCAGCATAGCCCATGACATCATCACAAGGCACATTAACCATATCCACGTCCAACAGTGTTCCGCTCTTTGCATTTTGCCCTCTTTTGTTTTCTTCCCTGTTTTTTATTTTTTAATAAAGGTAGGTCGGTTTCTGAATCTACTGAGTTCTACTCTATGAACATATATA
>NW_010967268.1:0-671 GCF_000463585.1 Tarenaya hassleriana
GTATTCATATAGAAAATTAGGACAACAAACGATTAAGATGATAATAAATATTAAATTATAAAATTTTATGACACTTTAAAATTAATTATAACTATTTTTTAAATAATTAAAAATAATTGTTTAATTTGTAAATTATGGGCCCCTTAAAATGTGGGCGTTATGCAATGCAATAGAATCACACCCTCTAAGAAGTCGGGTCTACCTATTCTGGTAAACTTTTGTACGCGGTATCTGTTTAAATGCAATAGATAGGGAAAATTTAATCCGCGGTATTCTTAACAATAGATGTCATGTATAGAAAGTACACCATTTTGCCAAGCTATAATTAATCTATTTCAAGTAACAAATCACCATTCCTGAAAAAATATATATGGAATTGATTGATTTTACTAGAAATGTTTATTGGAATCTTCATACAAAAAATATATGATTGTTTATCTTGAACTTGGATTACATTTTCCTAATATTCTTTCCTATTTCCACATTTCAATTAACTTTTTAGTAAAATGAACCAACAATTTTATGCCAATAAATTCAGAACGTTTAAGACACGAGAGTCATACCACCAATCGCAAAAGCTTTAGTTCCTAATGGCTTCTCAAGTCTTCATGGTTAATCGAAAGGCCAATTTATCACTGATTCTGGTGATCACGATGTTGATGATAACCACA
>NW_010967269.1:0-671 GCF_000463585.1 Tarenaya hassleriana
GTGCATCCAAACATGATTAGAGTACGTCGAAACATACTTAAAGTGCATCCAAACATGTTTATGTTATAAAGTGAAGATTGAGATGAAATACGAGCTTCTAGGCTGGATTAGATAGCCTAGAGCTCGAGAATTCTGACAGAATAGGAAGAAGGCGAGATGAACACCAAGAGAGAAGAAAAGATTTTCTTATGTATTCAAGAATGATATCTGTACAGAATATATAGAACAACCTATCTAAGCAAGTGGAAAGGAAAGACTATACACAAAAGGAAGTTACAATCTGTACATATGAAGATATGGAAATAAGGAAATAACTCATATATAACATAAGGAAGTGTCCGTTTGAGAGTAATCTTCATCAGATTGCATGATCCCTTGATGTCAACCTTTCCTAATATGCATGGACTTGGGCTGAATCTTCAAGCTATGGGCTTTGTCAAGTTGGGCCGAGATGTGGGCTTGGGCTTCAGCAATTTGTGTTCTCCTCTTTAACATTCCCCCTCAAGATTTGGCTTGTAGAGATCTACAAGGCCAATCTTGGATAGTACAAGTTCTTGAGTCTTGGCATTGGGTGCTTTGGTAAATATGTCAGCAAGTTGGTCACAGCTCTTTGTGTACGATGTAGCTACGATCCCTTGAATAACCTTTTCTCGCACGAAGTGGCAATCAAC
>NW_010967270.1:0-670 GCF_000463585.1 Tarenaya hassleriana
TTTATTTTAATCAAATTAATAAATAAATCTATACATATAGAAATAACCATTTCAATCTCACATTTCATAAAATCTCAGGAAAGTTCATGTTATTCTTATTCATGTCCCCTGCAATAACACAACCAAAAAATTCAAATATTATCGATAGACCCAAAACTTAAATAATTTAGGATGCAAAAAAAATGATATTATATAGAGACATAAAATGATCCATCAAATTGAATTAATTAAAAAAAGAATAGATTATAATTGCTAATTATTTAATTTACTAAATTTGATATTAGTTGGATCTCTCTTTTATTTACCAGATTTGATTCTTCGACAATATTCTTCATTCATCTTATCCTGCAAAAAAAAAATGATAGAACATAATTAGGAAATGATGCATGGAAATAAAAAAAATAGTACAACGATTAAGAATACAAAAATAGGTTTCCAAACACTTGGCATTCAGTGAATCATTGTCTCCATCTCCATTATCTTCTTCGTCTTCTCTTTCTTCTTCTTCTCCTAAATATTCATACAGGGTTTTTTTTTTCTTTCAAATCTCTTACTTCTTCTTCTTATCTGCACATAGAGACCAAACACAAGCTTTCAAAACTATTCACGTTAAATCAAATGATTGATTAAAACAAAATAAAAATGTCTACAGATTCCTATATTTATAACT
>NW_010967271.1:0-669 GCF_000463585.1 Tarenaya hassleriana
TTAAGTTAGGAGTTACGTTAAAAAAGCAATAATATATACAAATTATAATATATATATATATATATATATATAACGAGAGGTAATAAAAATGCCTTAGAAGTCGATAATAATCGATTAGTAAACCTATTTTTTTTTAAAAAAAAAAGTGGGATGCTAATCCATCAAATGAGAAGAAGAAGAGATTCCTTTACAAAAGGGCACAGTGCAAGATCCAAAAGAAGAAGGATTTTGCAAACTAAAGAAAAATGTGAAAGCGAATAGAGAACAATGATTCGCAGTGTAATTTCTGCATTTGGGGAATTGAAAAGACGTGTGTGGATTGCATTTGCATCTCCCTCCTTTTAAACCCCCTTAATCCCAAAGGGAAACGTAATAATCACGAGAGCGACTAAAGCATATGGTTCCATAATTAAGCTGAATTATTGCTAATGCCTTTGCTTAATATAATTACCACATTTGTCTATGTGGCGGTCGCATCACAATTACTCGGTTTTTAATAGTATATGATCAATCGCCACCATAGCATTTACCAAAACATTCTCGTCAATTGATAGTCAAACCTCAACTTTAGGTTCTCACATGTAAGATTAGATATCCAAAAATCTGATTTATTGCCCAAATTCTAACAAAAAGAGCTAAAAGTAATATAGAGTGAAAAATCGTCGAATT
>NW_010967272.1:0-669 GCF_000463585.1 Tarenaya hassleriana
GGTTGATTCTTGTGATATTTGTTTTCGAGCCAAACAGACTCGTTCTTCGTTTCCATTGAGTTCAAATAAAGCAAGCGAGATTTTTCAGCTAGTACATTGCGATTTATGGGGCCCTTATCGCACACCGGCACATTGCGGTGCTAAATATTTTCTCACCATTGTTGACGACTACTCGCGCGGTGTTTGGCTCTACCTCTTGTCTGATAAGAGCCAGGTTTCACGTCATCTTATTGAGTTCATGGCAATGGTTGATCGACAGTTCAATACGAGAGTTCGTGCAGTTCGTTCTGACAACGGAACCGAGTTTACTTGCATGCGTGACTATTTCTGCAGCCATGGGATAGTGCATGAGACTTCTTGTGTGGATACCCCACAACAAAATGGACGCGCTGAACGGAAGCATCGTCATATTCTGAACGTGGCTCGGGCACTTCTTTTTCAGGGTTGTTTTCCGATCGAGTTTTGGGGAGACTGTGTGCTGACCGCCGGGTTCCTTATCAATCGGACTCCTTCTTCTGTTCTGTCCGGGCGAACGCCGTTCGAAATTATCCATGGGCGCAAACCAGATTATTCTCACCTTCGCACATTGGGTTGTTTATGCTATGCTCACAACAAAGATCATAAAGGCGACAAGTATTCTTCTCGAAGCATTCGCTGCGCGTTTGTCGG
>NW_010967273.1:0-669 GCF_000463585.1 Tarenaya hassleriana
AATTAAAATAATAAAAAAAGAATGAGAGGAGAGGGGGCAAAACAAAAAATTAAATGGGAGCTTTTGATATTTTTTTATCAAAATTTTATAACTATTACAAATAAATAAAATTTTTTTAGTAAAATATATGGGGGCGTGGGACCCCACACCACCAATACATGTGGATCCGCGACTATATATATATATATATGAAGACGTATATGGAGATGGATGTGTAAGATGACGACGTTTACATGGCCTTTTTTTGGTTGATTTTACAGAACATGAGATCTATAACGTGGGATTTTGTATTCATGTGATTTTGCCTAGCTGGCACAACTTGCCCTTCTCCTTTATTTTTATTTTTATCTACTTATTTTATTTACCACTTCCGTTGATAATTTTAAAACAAAAAAAAAATCTTCGCCAATTGTAACATATTATAAAAAAATATTAGATGTGTCGTCGTTAGGAAAGATGTTTCTGTAGTATAATCGTTATATTTAAGGATATTTTTTAGATAAAAATATATACTATTCACTTTGATTTAATCAAAATTTCCACTGTTAAATTAAACTATAAGATGCTAACAATACCCGTCGAACATATTCTCAAATAACCCAAAATTAAAAAAGGTTAAAAAGTTGAAGGATACATTTGTGACCCATCACATGGAATTCATAAAAAAAA
>NW_010967274.1:0-5965 GCF_000463585.1 Tarenaya hassleriana
CAAATTCAACATGCTATAGCTCAAAACAATCCTAGTAACATCAGGAACTCAAATCTAAGTTCAATTTCATGCAATTTGCACTCAATACACGCAAATCTCCATTTTCAATTTGATTATCATTTTTGGGCATAATCCGAAACACTCACTTAGCTCAAATTCGAGCTCGGGGTTTCGTTGGGGATGTTCTGTAGGGTTGATTGCTGTGGTTATTTGTTGATTTCGACCGAAATCGGGACTCCAATCGAAGGTTGAAGTTTCGGACTTTTGAGAGAGTTTGTGGGGGAGTGAGAGGGCGAAGTGAGAGGCGAAGAACGACGGAATGGGCGGACCTAGGGCAGTTCTCGCGTCCCAGAAGAAGCAGGAGGTGGCACACGCCGGAGGGAGGCCGAAATTGCGGCGGTGACTCAGCAGAAAGGAGGCGGCGCGTGACCTGGCCAAGACCGCCGGAACGGACGGTCTGCACAAGCGGAACGGACGTTCCGCTTGGCCTGGAACGGACGGTCTGCTTGTCAGACCGGACGTTCTGGCCCGTTTTCGTCCGTTTTTCTCGCTCGTTTCGGTCCAATCCTTCGGGTCAACTTGGTTAGTGTCTAATTCAATATTTTAGGGACATTTTTATGACTCATATATGATTTCCTAAAATTTGGTTTGAAAGTCGAATTTACGGGTTATTACATCATCTCATCTCACGTTTTTTTTTAACTTTTATTTATGTGATATATACTTTCCAATATGTGTTGTTAATTAAACATGTTAATTCTATATTTTATCCCATCTCACATTCTTTTTATGTGATATATATATTTTCTAATCAGTTTTTTTAATTAAATGTGTCGATATCGTATCATCATATACATATATAAAATTACAGTTCATTTTAAGGTTAAATGACACGTGTCCAACCTCTGTGTAACGAATTGTCTGCGTAGAGTTAATATATAAATATCTGCATGAATGTACGAACTCAACATATATATATATATATATATTATTTAAAATCCCTTTGTTACTCCTAATAAACACGTACATTCACGTGCGTTGTATAGATTTCTCAATTAATCTTACATTCATTAATTATTAATTATAAAAATATAGTTCGTAAGAGAGTGTGACATTTTAATATTACTTGATGTTCATGTTCAGTTTATAATTTTCGTCTTTATTTGTCTAAATTCAATGATATTAAAAATTCTCTACATCATACATTTTCACTATCAAAATCATTAATGAGACTCAAAAATTTTTGAAACGGTTTAAATTCTTCCTTCAAAGCAGAGATAATTTATTTAAAATGAGTTCTAAATTCATTGAACGTTAATTATTTCAATTTTTAAAAATTAAGCTATAAAATGGGTAATGTGCTCTTGTGTTCCGAAGGAAATGCGGGATTGGAGAAAATGCGGGATTGGTTCAAAGCTCAGGTTTAATGGCGGATGGTGGGTTAAAACTCTATTTTCTCTTAGGTATTTCATTTTTGTCCGGATTCTTGTATTTAATTTGGTATAATGTACTTATTTGTCTCAGATTTCTCATCATTGAATGATCCTTTGAGGTGGTGAAATCCGATTCCCCTTTCCTGCAAAATTCTGGATCTGTTTTTTTTTTTATGTAATTTGATTTGTATTACTCAAAATTGGGGTACATAGTACAGGATAAAAATCCACATAAAAAAACTTTCGCTAGAGCAGCCTCGAAAGGAATACAACTATTACAGCAGAACTATATTTCCTTTGTCTACGCCATGGCATACAGTAGAAGTGAGTACCAGTTTTGAAGCAAAATGTTGCTTTCACTTTCTCGAACCTGTTGCAGCGACAGGAGGGTGGTTCTGACTGATTGATCGATACGTGAGCGCATGACATGGGAAGTTGCAAAGACATTTGAAAAGATGCGGGAATTCCGCTCCTTCCATACCTCGTAAACAGCGTGCTGTATGAGAATTTTTAGAAGAATGTTTCGCTTGAGACCATCAGACTGTGGGATTGCTTCCATCCAAGAGAGGCACATTGAGAGGTTTGCTGGCGGGTTTCTCCAAATCTTCGATGCGAGTTCCTGCCATGTTTCAGCACTAAAACGACATTGAAAGAAGAGGTGGTCGTGTGATTCCTCTTCCTCATTACATAGGACACAAGTTGAATTCTGTATAATATTCCACCTGAGCAATCTATCGCGTGTTGGCATCCTACCCTGCATCACCATCACACACAATAGGGATGGACAAGTACGTGTGCTAAATTATCCCGATTAGGAATCCTAATTGGATTGAGATTCCTAATTGGAATAGGAATCCTAATGGGATTAGGAATCCTATTATGTATAGGAATCCTAATGAGATTAGAATTCTATCTAAGAACTTCTGAGTGTACACGTTTTCCGCTGATTTCCACTCATATATGTCTTCACCTGCAGCTTGACTTGGTGCTGGTAGTGTTAGAAGTCTTATGTGAAGGTCTTGGATCCTTTGAGATCGCGCACCTGGTAACAACCAGCTCTGTCCCGAGACAGCATCACTGACCTTTCCACTTAGAGGGATCCTTAGCAGCCTAGGGCCATCACTACCAATATAATCAAGCAAAGGTCCTAGGTCAGTCCAATTATCGAACCAGAAAGATGCCATGTTTCCATTACCAATTCTGCATCTGATAAACTTTCCGGCGAGGTCTTTCATATTCAATAGCTTCCTTACATTCCACGAATGTCGAGCAGTAGGCACAGTGTCCCAAAACGACCCTCTTTTCAACACATTCCTCTTTAGCCAAGCAACCCAAAGTGAACTCGCATCCTTGAAAACCCTCCAAACCATTTTCAGTCTGAACACTTTGTTCAGCTCTTCAAGTTTCTTGATGTTCAGTCCTCCTTCCTTCCGAGGCCTACAAATAATGTTCCATGCAACTCTCGCTGTTCCGGTACTTGTCTGAGAATTTTTCCAAAGAAATTTGGAGCATATTGCATCGATTTGTCTAAGAAGAAATTTGGGAAGTAGAAATACCTGGCTCCAGCTACTAACCATACCATATATAACGACAGAAACCAATTGTACTTTCCCTGCATATGAAAGCAGCTTACTTGACCAATTGCTGACTTTGGCGCGGATTTTTTCTAGAAGCGGCTCATAGTCAGCCTTTGTTAATCTATGAGTATTCACCGGGAGCCCTAGATACTTCATCGGAAAGTTGCCCAGTGCTATGCCCATACATGATGAAAGTTCTTGCTTCTCAGAATCAGTTAGGCCCCCAAGAAACATCTCACATTTCCCTGTATTAACTTCCAGACCTGAGTTTCTCCCAAACCAATTTAGACAATTCTGGACAGCTTGCATAGATTGTCGGGATGCCTTGCTGAAGATGACGAGGTCGTCAGCAAAAATCAAATGTGTAAGCAGTGGGTTTGCACACTTTGAGTGTAGTTGAAGTTGTCCAATTGATGCCGCTTGATCGAGCTTTCTTGAGAGTACTTCCATAGCAATTATAAACAGGTATGGGGATAGCGGGTCTCCTTGTCGTAATCCTCTCTTCCCTTTAAAGAGCCCCGTTAACTCTCCATTGATGTTGATGGAGAACATCGTCGTTGTTATACATTGTCGGACCAAGTGAATATATGTAGGGGGAAGTCCATTGCTCTCAACGTTTCTGCGATGAAAACCCACCGGATTGAGTCAAAGGCCTTTCTAATATCCAGCTTTAACATTGAATTTTTCCCCGATGATACTCTGCCATATTCTCGGACCAGTTCGGAAGCCAGAAGTATATTTTCTGTCATCAATCTTCCACTCTGAAAGGCGGATTGATTTGCAGATATACATTCTTGTAGGATTGGTTTTAGCCTACGCGCAAGGATTCTAGAGATCACCTTATAAACTGTATTACAACAGCTTATGGGACGGAAATCAACGAGTTTGTCAGCCCCTTGCATTTTCGGTACTAGAGTGATTGCCGTTGCATTAAATCCCCTGCATAGTCTACCCGTTCGGAAGAATTCCAGCACTGCTGTCACCAGGGCTGGTCCCGTAATATCCCAAGTTGCAGCGAAGAATTCCTTCGAATAGCCATCTGGACCCGGGCTCTTGTTCTTCGGGAGCATTTGAAATTCGGCCATGATTTCCTCTGCCATAACTGCAGCTAGAAGTGACCCCCTCTGTTGGGCTGAGCATCTAAATGGCAAAAGTTCCCTCAATTCCTCAAACTGAATATGTTCCAACACTTCATGGTTGTTCCCATACAATTTGGTATAGAAGTCAATGGCGTGATTCTTAATCTCCTGCATTTTTTGAAGTTTGTTTCCCTCTTCATCAATCAGATAATGGATCTGGTTTCTTGCAGTTCTACCTCTCACAGCTCGATGGAAATACCCTGTGTTTCTGTCTCCTAGTTTTAACCATTGCACCCTAGATTTCTGCCTCATGAAGTTTTCTTCTGCCACCATCATAAGGTTCCAAGCATGTCTGGCTCTATGCTCAGTCTGTATTAGCTCAGGTGTAGGGGTGTGTAGTAGCTGATCTTGAATGTCTGCTAGTGCAGCTCCCAACTGCTTCACTCTTTGAAAAAATGTTGCTAAATTTACTCTGATTCAGATTCCACAAATATTTTTTGAGGTCCTTAAGAGATCCCTTCAGTCTTTCCTGTGCTGTCCCTACCATGCTGTCATAATCCCAGTTCTCTCGAACCACCTGCAGGAAGTTCGGGTGAAGAGCAATATGCGGGAAAAATTTAAAAGATTTTCGAACCTGCACTGTTCTGTCGGGGAAGCAAATAATACTCGGTGAATGATCTGAAGGACCAGGTGCCCAGAACTCCGTGTAAGCTGTCGGGAAGCGTTCAAACCAATTTTCATTTATGAGTACCCTGTCAAGTTTAAATGCCACTGGGTCTGTTTGATGGTTGTTCCACCATGTATAGTGCAACCCCCTATATTGCATATCTGAAAGTCCCGCTGTTTCGATGCAATACCTTAGATCCTGCATTCCTTGTGACGAGGCATTCATAATTCCATGATCAGACCTTTCATTGTGATATAACACTTGGTTGAAGTCACCCCTATTACCCAGGCACTGCCTTGTATCAGCTGATGTCGACTGAGCTCTGAAATTTCCTCCCAAACTGCTCGCCTTTCTGATGCCGTATTCTTCGCGTAGACAAAAGTTGCTGTAATAGTTATTTGTAGAGCGGGGTCGAATATCCCGCAAGTGACTGCTTGGCTCGAAGCTTTGTAAATGTGGAGTACTATAGACGGATCTCAAATCACCCAAATTCTGCCGGATGGATCTGCTCCATGATTACAAAATGTTCTCCATCCGAAAGGAACTGCCGAGAGGATTCTTGTAGCGTTTGGCGGTTTGATATGTGACTCCAAAAGGCCGCCGACCAACACCTTGTGGTCTGTGATCCATTGCTTAACGCTACGACTCTTATTCCTGCCGTTCAATCCTCTTGTGTTCCAACAAAAAATCATGGAGCTTTGTGGGTCAAGGGCGATTCTTCTGCGTGGTTTTACAACCACGATCCTTCGGCTTTACAAGCTTAAAGCCATCATCTGTTTCTTTTACATTTGCCCCCTTCTTGCACAATGAAGTAGATGTATTATCCGAGCTAAAATCAGATCTCTGACCTGTGGTCGAATTTGGTTTGTTCTTCATTTTTCCCAACTGATTGGCAGTCAGACTGACTGGTTCAGTCTTACCTCCTTCAGGAGTGGCAGGTCTAGCAGTTCCAATGGATGACTGGTCATGTGGGGGCTTGTTTACTCTCCCTTCTTGGGAAATTTCTATGTTAGTTGTGTTCCTCAACTCAGTAGGACCAGTAGCTGTACTCATCCCAATACCCCACTCCATAAAACATATCACAACAATCATCCCCTCTGGTATCGATGTCACCTCTCGATACCAGAGCACCAGGTGCCTACTCCAGGCCACCACCGACTATGTCGAGCGAAGTCAGTACACAACTGACAACCTCTCGCCGGACGTCCG